>NW_027213720.1:32500-35000 GCF_042767895.1 Penaeus vannamei | reverse complement strand
TGCACCCCTGTCTCACGCCTCTTTTGATTTTAATTATTTTCTTTATCACCACTTCTTGTTCTTATCACTGTTTTTTGGTTCCAATATAAGTTTGCAATTATTCTTCTCTCTTGATCTGGAATGTTAGCTTTTTTCATGATTGTTTTCAGTTTAACATGATCAATTCTGTCAAAAGCTTTAGCGTAATCTATGAAGCAAAGATATATTTTTCTGTTTTTTTTTCTATTATCTCTCTCTCTATTTATTATCTATTTATTATTATCTCTATTTATTATCTATTATCTTTCACTAATGCTGGCTTCAACTATGGGTGTGATTCGATTTTTAATTATATGAAGAAGTATTTTTGGAAGCATGACTGATTTAGGCTAAATATTCGAAAGTCACCACAATTTTTGGCTTTATGAACTTTAGCTAAAAAAAAAAAAAAAAAAAAAAAGAAAAAAAAAAAAAAAGTCACCACAATTTTTGGCTTTATGAACTTTAGCTTAAAAAAGAAAGAAAGAAAAAAAAAACAGACTAAATAATCCAACGAAAACAATCACACCTACTTAAGCTGATTAATTCATCATCGCCCATTTTCTCATTAAAAAGAACCGAGATAACGGCCGGGTCACTTAGCCGGCGAAACTCGTGTAACGTTAGCTAGGTTAACCACAGATGAGGCTGCCATTAATTATTATCTTCAGTAACACAAACGCAATCGCCGTTGGGGCATGACAGCGACATCCAACACGTGTAGGTCTACAGATGTATAAATATTCACATTTCAGTCGACATCCTACGTAAATACACAAAACCAGGAGAGAGAGAGGGAGGGAGGGAGGGAGAGAGGGATGGATGGAGGGAGGGAGGGAGAGAGAGAGAGAGAGAGAGAGAGAGAGAGAGAGAGAGAGAGAGAGAGAGAGAGAGAGAGAGAGAGAGAGAGAGAGAGAGAGAGAGAGAGAGAGAGAGGGAGGGAGGGAGGGAGGAGAGGGAGAGAGAGAGAGAGAGAGAGAGAGAGAGAGAGAGAGAGAGAGAGAGAGAGAGAGAGAGACAGACAGACAGACAGACAGACAGACAGAGAGAGACAGAGACAGAGATTCTTGATGAGAAATTCACACACGAGTAAAGACCTACGTTTTTTTTTTTTTTTTTATCAAACTTCTTCATAAAATAATTTCGAAGCTGACCTCACCATTCCGAGTTCTTCACAGCCTTCGTTAAACCGACGCAGGACCTCGGATAAAAAAAACAACAACGCACAGACAATGTAACAGCAAGTAAATACGCTTACAGGACACTCAACTGTTTAGGACGCAGCAACAAGCCGTTCCAAACCCGTCCTAATCGTTTAAATACCCATTGGTAACAAGATATTCTACTTATTGAATTTTTCCTCATGCCCAAAAATGGGTGTTGGTGGGGAAGGAGATTTGAGGGCCTTGTGACATTCGTGGGGAGGGAGGGGAAGGAGGGGAGGGAGGAAGGAAGGGGGAGGGGAAGGGGGAAGGAGAGGGAGAGGGGAAGGGGGAAGGAGGGGAGGAAGGGAGAGGGAAGGAAGGGAGGGAGAGGGGAAGGGGAAGGAGGGGAGGGAGAGGGGAAGGGGGAAGGAGGGAAAGGAGGGGGGAGAGGGAGAGGGGAAGAGGGGAAGGGAGGGAGGGAGAGGGAAGGGAAGGAGGGGAAGGAGGGAAGGGGAAGGAATGGAGGGAGAGGGGAGAGGGGAAAGGGGAAGGAGGGGAGGGAGAGGGGAAGGGGGAGGGAGGGGAGGGGGTATATGCCCATGCCTCCGTGCCCATGTATGTCCTCGCGTGTGTCTGTATATGTGGTGCTTGGGCCATGTTCATCTTAGGTTACGTGTATATGCGGTGGACTTATATACATATTTTTTTTTACTTATTTACGTAATTTTTTTTTCCCCTTGAGACTTTATTTTTCTCAGAGACAATTCTAAACATAAACAGGCGGGAAAGCAGACCTGAACATTTTCACAAGATTTTCAAAATTCATACGACCGCAGAGAAAACGAGAAAGCGTCCCATTGGTCAATAATTCCAGATCTCGTTGCAAGCATCGACGCCATTGGCCAATACCTTTTCATTTTTCAAATCCGGCGTCAAAGGCGCGACGCTATTGGCTACCCGCTCACACGAGGAGGGACTAAACTGTTCCTCATTAAACCGTCTCGTGTCCCGCGGTCCATTTTCATTACAGAACGCCAATTTATTTACCAATTTATTTAATCTACGGCCGAATTCATAGCCCGCAGATGAGTTTTCCGTCAAGGTTAATTCCGAACCGGCTTTTAAGGTCGAAACCATGCGTCCATGCTGGGACTTAAAAGACCTTGTGCATTGGCCTATGGCGTCTTATTGCTCTCGTATCTGAAGGTATTCTTTCACTTAATGGAAAGGCGCCATTATCGGAGCAGAAGATTAGCCTGAGAGACTCTATCCCAACAGCGAAGTGGAGGAGTTTCAGAATTAAAGGATATTTGAAATCCGTGAATGAGACTTTTCTT
>NW_027213720.1:0-5000 GCF_042767895.1 Penaeus vannamei | reverse complement strand
ACCCTTTCTATTTCTTTATATTCTTCCTTTCCCTTCTTCTTCTCTTTTTACCCTTCGCCTCCTTTCTCTTCTCTTCCCCTTTCTCCTATTCTCCTCCTTTCTCCTTCTTCTTTCTCTTCTCTTCCCCTTTCTCCGTTTCTCCTCCTTTCTCTTCCTCTTTCTCCTATTCTCCTCCTTTTCTCTTCCTCTCTATTCTCCTTTCTCCTTCATCTTCCTCTTCTCCTCTCTTTCTCCTTTTCTCCTCCTTTCTCTTCCCCTTTCTCCTACTCTCCTCCTTTCTCCTTCATCTTCCTCTTCTCCTCTCTTCTTCCTATTATTATTCTGTGCCTTCCCGCTATTCTGATTTTTCCTTAGAACGTCTTCATCCGTTTCTCAAGAGAACTGAGTCTTGTAGTTATCTTTTTTTCTTCTATTTCTCGGTGTTTCGCTTCTATCTATCTCTTCCTCGAAATCCTTCTACCATTGTCTTTCTTTCTAATTCTTCCGTTTATCTCTTTCTTTCTGTCTGTCTGTGTGTCCTCTCTCTCTCTCTTCACCTCTCTCTCTCTCTCTCTCTCTCTCTCTCTCTCTCTCTCTCTCTCTCTCTCTCTCTCTCTCTCTCTCTCTCTCTCTCTTTTCTTTTACTCTCTCTCTCTCTCTCTTCCCCTATTTTTTTTTACTCTCTCTTTCTCTTTCTTTTTCTCTCTCTTTCTCTCTCTTTTTTTCTCTCGTTCTCTCTCTCTCTCTCATCAAGATAATAATACCAAGTAATAATGGCAATAAAAATAACAATGATAATAATAATGATAATAATAATAATAATAATAATAATAATAATAATAATAATAACAATGATAATAATAAAATAATAAAAATAATAATAATAACAATAATAACAGCACTAATAAAAACAACAATAATAATACCACTGATAATAATAATTATAAAAACAATAACAATAAAAATAATAATAATACACAATAATCCGAAAATCCAGCGAGAGAGAAAATACGAGCAAAATCTGCCCAACATAACGAAATCTCAGCCAGATTGCCATGCTAGTTTCCCCGAGTCTCCGCGAGAGGGCAGGTCGCTCCCCCTCCCCCGGCCATTTATCATTTACAAGTGACAGTCTTTGCGTCTTTTGCCGTCTCGCCCTTTCGCTTGGCTGACACGTGGATCGCTCGGGTTTTATTGCTGTCTCTCTCTGTCTCTGGATCTCTTTCTGTCTGTCTGTCTGTTTCTCTCTATTTCTCGTTCTCTCTCTCTTTCTCTCGCTCGCTCGCTCGCTCGCTCTCTGTCTCTGTCTCTCTGTCTGTCTGTCTGTCTGTCTGTCTGTCTGTCTGTCTGTCTGTCTGTCTGTCTGTCTGTCTGTCTCTCTCTCTCACCCTTGCTCTCTCTCCATCTCTCTCTCGCTCTATCTCCTTCTCTTCCAACTCTCTCTCTCTCGCTCTCTCTCTCTCTCTCGCTCTTCACTCTCTGCACTCTCTCTCGCTCTCTCTCCCTCTATCCTTCCCTTCCTCCTCTTCCTCTTTCTCCCTCCTTTCCCTCTCTTTCCTCCCTTTCCCTTCCTCCTTCCTTCTCTCTCTTCCACCCCTTGCACTCTCTCCTCTCTCTCTCCATTCCTCCTTCCCTCTCTCCCTACCCCATCACCCTTTCTCTCCCTCTTTCTCCCTATCTCTTCTTCCTTCTTCCTTCCCTCTCCTCCTCATCCCTGCACACTCTCCCTCTCTCTTTCTTTCCTCCTTCCTCTCCTCTCCCTCTCTCTTTCTCTCTCCATCTCCTTCCTTCCTCCTTCCCTCTCTCCTCACCCAGTCTCTCCCTCCATTCCTCCCTTCCCTCTCCCTCTCCTCCCTTCCTTCCAACTCCCTTCCTCCTTCCTCTCTCTCCCACTCCCTCCTTCCTTCCTCCTTCCCTCTCTCCTCATCCCTTGCATTCTCTCCCTCTCTCTCCATTCCTCCTTCCCCCTCTCCCTACCCCATCACTCTCTCTCTATCTCCTTCCTTCCTCCTTCCCTCTCTCCTCACCTCTCTCTCAATTCCTCCTTTCCTCTCTCCCTTCTTCCTTCCTCCTTTCCATCCTCCTATTACCTTCTCTCCCTCTCTATTTCTCTCTCTCCCTACCCCTTCCTCCTTCCTCCTCCCTCTTTCCCTCTATCTCCTTCCTTCCTCCTTCCCTCTCTCCCTCCTTCCTTCCTCCTTCCCTCTCTCCTCGACCCTCGCACTCTCTCCCTCTCTCTCCATTCCTCTTCGTTAGTGTCTTTTAGTATTAATTCTACAACACGATTTCGCGTTATTGTGGCGTTCGACCCCTTCCCTGGTCTTGCATTTGCTGTTGTTTGTTTTTTTCACTCTTCCTTCCTTTCTTATCTTTCTCTCTCTCTCTTTGTTCTTATTTTCCACTCTTTTCTTCTTTTTTTTACCTTTCATTCTTTCGTGCATTTGCTGTTTGTTTTTTTGTTTTTTTCCTTTCTTATCTTTCTCTCTGTCTTTGTTCTTATTTTCCACTCTTTTCCTTCTCTTTATCTTTCATTTTCTCTTTCGTTTTATCTTTCTCTCTTTCTTTGTTCTTATTTTCCACTCTTTTCCTTCTCTTTATCTTTCATTCTCTCTTTCTTTTTATCTTTCACGCTCTCTTTATGCTTATTTTTCTCTCTTTCCTTCTCTTTATCTTTCACTTTCTGTCTTTCTTTCATTTTTGTCTTTCACTCTTTTTTCTTTCACCCATACTCTCTCTCTCTCTCTATTCTCCACCCTTTTCTTTATCTCTCAACTTCTTTCTCACTCTCTCCCTTTTTCCATTACGTCTTCCTTTCTCCCTTTCCTTCTTTCCTTCTGTCTACACCTTTCATTCTTTTATTCCTCCTCTCTCTCCTTTCTTCTCTTTCAAATTACTTTTCGTTGTATTTTATTAAACATGAACTAAATCACTTTATCTTTATTCTAATCTTCATTTCTTTATTTATCTATATTTATCTAAAGTTCTCTGTGAATTATGTAAGTGTAATATTCTCGATTTTTTCTGAAGGTGATTATGTCTACAATATATGTTTAGATAAAATAGATAAATAATTGAATGAAACAAAAAAGAATAACTAAATAAGGGAATAAAATAAAAATAAATAAATAATTGAAAGAAATAAAAAGAGTAGCTAAATAACTGAATAAAATGAAAAAGAACAACTAAATAATTGAATAAAATAAAAAAGAATATCTAAATAACTGAATAAAATAAAAAGTCAATCTTCTTATCTCTCGTGTTATCTTTTTTTTCTAATTAAGAAAGAGATATTTGTCTTAATCTTTATTAATCTTTATCAGCCGCTTCGCTCATCCAATGATCAATTCAATTCGTTCATTTATCGGATGTTGACTTGGAACAATGAGGAAAGTCAAGATGGTTCCCCTTGAGGTTTTTTTTTTTTCATTTTTGTTTTTATTCCTCGATTTTATTCATCTTTTCTTATTATTCTTATTTCTTTTTTGTTTTTTATTTTACTTATCATTCTTCTTATTCCTTTTTGGTTTCGTTTTTCTTGTTTTTTTGTTTTAATCGCGTTTTTTTTTATTATTCTCCTTCGTTTCTCTCGTCCCAGCTAACGGTTAAATGTGGCGGTAATTTTCTCTTTTGTCATCTCTTATTTCGCAATCTATTAACATTCGCTCGCTCTCTCTCCCTCACTTCTTTTCTCTAGGATTCTCTCTCTCTCTCTACCTCACTTCCTCTCTATCTCACTTTCTATCTCTTTCTTTCTATCTTTCTATCTCTCTTTCTCTCTATCTCACTTTCTCTCTATCTCTCTATCTTTCTATCTCTCCACATCACTTCTTCTCTATCTCTCTTTCTCTCTATATCACTTCCTCCCCTCTCTCTCTCTCTCTCTCTCTATCTCTCTCTCTCTTTCTCTATATATATATATATATATATATATATATATATACATATATATATATATACATATATATATACATATATATATATATATATATATATATATATATATATATATTTGTCTATGCATCCCTCTCCAAATAAGACAACCCCCTCCCCCCCCCCCCATCTATGACATCACACAAAGGCCACCGCCCATTACGTGACAACTTACTGTGTGGGCGCGAGATGGGCGTGACGTCACCCAGGAAGGGGGGGGGGAGTCAAAAAGGGAGGGGGGGAGGGGGGAGAGGGGGGAGGGGCGTAATCAACTGTTCATGCACTGTGAAGTCATGCTGGGAGAGGGAGAGGGAGAGGGGGGGGGGGGAAGGGGAGAGGGGGGAAAGGGGGAGGGGGGGGAAAAGGGGGAGAGGGGGGGGGGGGGGGGGGGGGAGAAGGGGGGGGGGAAGGGGGGGGAGAGGGGGGAGGGGGGGGGAAAGGGGGGATGTGGAGGGAAATGGAGGGAAAGGGGGGGGGGGGGAGGGGGGGGAAGGGGGGGGGGAGGGAGAGGGGGGGGAGGGGGGGGGAGGGGGGGGGGGGAGGGAGGGAGGGAGGAGGGGGGGGGGGAGGGGGGGAAGGGGGGGAGGGGGAAAGGGGGAAGGGGAAAAAAAATAAGGGTTAATTGTGATATAACCTCCCCAAGGGGGAAAGGGGGTGTGTACACATGCACGAGCACAAAAAACCTTTTTGCACATACACAGGGGGTTTTTTTTGCGAACGTCAAAAGATTTGCACTTCCTCCTCCTCATACAGACATGTACACAGTCATACATGAGCGGACAAGAACACACACACACACACACACACACGCACACACACACACACACACACACACACAAACCAAACTTTTTAAAACCCCCACACACACCCCCAAACCTCATCCAAAAAACACACACACAACACAAACCACCCAACCAACACACAAACACCCCAAACACCACACAAATTTCCAACCCAACCCAACCCCCCAACACACACACGCCTCCAACCAACACACACACACAAAATTTCCCAAACCCCAAACCCCAAAAAAAACCCCCACCCCAAAAACCAAAATTTCCAACCCAACCCAACCAACACACCACCCCCAA
>NW_027213719.1:12500-17500 GCF_042767895.1 Penaeus vannamei | reverse complement strand
TGTGTGTGTGTGTGTGTGTGTGTGTGCGTGTGTGTGTGTGCACGTATGTACGTATATTCTGTACGTACACAAGCCGTTTCTCGCCGCGTTCGGCACATGAAGGCGTCAGAGGAGACACCCATCTCATTCGGCTAAAAACCTCCCCGTCTTTTAACACAGGACCTCCCCCTCTCCCCCTTCTCCCCCTCCCCTCATCTCCCCCACCTCCCCTTCTCCCCCCACCTCCCACCACCACCCCTCTCTTCCCACCTCTACTCTCCCCCCCACCCTCCTCCCCCACCCACCCCTCCTCCCCCCACCCCCACTCCCCCTCTCTTCCCCCACCTCCACCCTCCTCCTCCCACCTCCTACCCCCCCTCCCTCTTCCCCTCTCCCCCACTCCCCCCTTCCTCCCCCACCCCCTCCCCCATCCCTCCACCTCCCCCACCTCCCTCTCCCTACCCCCTCCCCTTCTTCCCCCCACCTCCCACTCCCCACTCACCACCCCCCTCTCTTCCCACCTCCCACTCTCTTCCACCCACCTCCCTCCCCTCTCCCCCTCCCTCTCCACCCCCCACCTCCCACCTCCCACTCCCCCCCACCACCACCACCCCTGCCACGACGGTGACGCAGGGTTCCTCCCTCGGAAGTAAGACGCGACGACGGCCTCCCGGCACGACCCGCCCGGGAGTCGTCCTCGCCGCTCTCCATTTGGAAGAGGGAGGAAGAAGGAGAAGAGGGAGGAGGAGGAGAAGAAGAAGAGAGGAGGAAAGGAAGAATAAAAGAAGGGGAAGAGGGAGAAGAAGAGAGGAGGAAGAATAAAAGAAGGGGAAGAATAAAAGAAGGAGAAGAGAGGAAGAAGAAAAGAGAAATGGGAAGAAGAGACGAAGGAGAAGAATAGGAGAAAGAAAAAAAAAAAACAGGAGAGGAATACGAAGAAAGAAAAGAAAGGAGAGAAATGAGAGAAAAGGTAGAGGAAAAAAAACGGACTTACGAAAAAAAGTTTGATGGACGTAAATGATTTCGTTCTCGCTTTCTCTCTCTCTCTCTCTCTCTCTCTCTCTATCTCTATCTCTATCTCTATCTCTATCTCTATCTCTATCTCTATCTCTATCTCTATCTCTATCTCTATCTCTATCTCTATCTCTATCTCTATCTCTATCTCTATCTCTATCTCTCTCTCTCTCTCTCTCTCTCTCTCTCTCTCTCTCTCTCTCGTTCACTTCCTTTTCACCTCCCATCTCGCTCTCTCTTTTCTCTATCGCTCTCCTCTCTCGTCTCTCTCTCTCTCTCTCCTCTTCACCTCTCATTCCTCTCCCATCCCACTCCCCTCTCTCTCCTCTTTCTCTCTCTCTTTCCTTCCTCCTCTCCCTCTCTCTCTCTCTCCCCTCCTCCTCCTCTCCCTCTCCTCTCCCCCTCTTCCTCCCCTCCTCCCTCCCCCCCTCTCCCTCATCATTCAAAATATCAGCATAATATTCGCATCCAAGGAATCGGACACAGGTGTTCGAAATGGTACGGAGATCCGATTATGCCGATAGGAATTCGAACATCGGTAAACCATATATACATATAGATAGATAGATAGATAGATAGATAGATAAACAAGTAAATAAGAACCTCTAATATGGATACATGTGAATATATAGATACCTAGATAGATAGATAGACAAATAAAAAGAACTTCTGATATGAATAGATATATGTAGATAGATAAATGTAGATAGACAGATAAACAAATAAAAATAATTTCTGATATAAATACATATATGTAGATAGATAAATACAGATAGATAGATAAACAAATATAAAGAACTTCCGATATGAATACATATATGTAGATAGATAAATAGATAGATAAATAAACATATAAACAGATCTAATATGAACACATATACATCGATAGAAAAATAACATACAGATAGATAGCTAAATAAATAAAAAGAAAAGGCAAATAGATTAAAAAAATACTAAACCGAAGCTTAAAAAAATAAAATCGAATACTTACGAATAACACGACAGTAAAAAAATAAATAAATAAAAATAAATAGGAGATATGGAGAGAGAATGAGCGGGGAGAGGCAGAAAGAGAGAGAGTGAGAGGGGGAAGAATGTGAGGATGAAAAGAGAGATAGAGAGAGAGAGAGAGTATAAGCGGGGAGGGGAGGAAAAAGAGAATGAAAGGAGAGAGAGAGGAAGAGAAAAAAAGAGAATGAGAGGGGAAGGGGCAGAATGAGAGAGAATGTGAGAGGTAAGAATGTGAGGATGAAAAGGGAGAGAGAGATAGAGAGAGAGAGAGAGAGAGAATAAGCGGAGAGGGGATAAAGAGAATGAAAGGAGAGAGAGAGGAAGAGAAAAAAAGAGAATGAGAGGGGAGAGGCAGAAAGAGAGAGAATGAGAGGGGGGAAGAAAGTGAGGATGAAAAGGGAGAGATAGATAGATAGAGAGAGAATGACCGGGAGAAAGAGAATGAAAGAAGAGAGAGAAGAGAAGAAGAAGAAAAAACAACACGAAATAAAAAAAAAAACACCATAACACTAATAAAAATAAAACAAACAACACGAAATAAAAAAAAATAACACTAACAAAAATAAAACAACCAACCAACCAACAAAAAACAAAACCAACACTCACGATATTGAAGAGCGTGAAGACATACTTCTCGACCTCATCCTCGCCGTGGAAGTCGATGACGGTGTGGTCGACGGCGACAACGAGCTCCAGCCACTTGGGCGGGTCGGAGGCGTTGAGCGCCGGGCCCAGGGACACCTCCGATAGCCCCGACGACCCTGGTGGGAGAGAATGAGAGGGGGAGTGAGAGGGGGGAGGGAGAGGGGGAGAAAGAGAGGCGGGAGGGAAGCAGAGAATGAGAGAGAGAAAGAGAGGGGGAGGGGGAGGGAGAGGGAGAGGGGGCGTTGAGAGGGAGAGGGGGCGTTGAGAGCCGGGCCCAGGGACACCTCCGATAGCCCGACGACCCTGGTGGGGAGGGAGAATGAGAGGAGGGAGTGAGAAGGGGGAGTGAGAAAGAGAGGGGAGAGGGGGAGAGAGGGAGGGGGAGAATGAGAGAGAGAAAGAGAGGGGAAGGGGAGGGGGAGTGGGAGAGGGGGAGGGGAGTGAGAGTGAGAGGGGCGTTGAGAGCCGGGCCCAGGGACACCTCCGATAGCCCCGACGACCCTGGGGGGGAAGAGAATGAGAGGAGGGAGTGAGACGGGGGAGGAGAGGGAGAATGAGAGGGGGAGGGAAGCAGAGAATGAGAGAGAGAGAGGGGGAGGGGGAGGGGGAGGGAGAGGGGGCGTTGAGAGCCGGGCCCAGGGACACCTCCGATAGGCCCCGACGACCCTGGGGGGAGGAGAGAATGAGAGGGGGAGTGAGACGGGGAGTGAGAAAGAGAGGGAGGAGAGGGAGGGAGGGAGAGGGGGAAGGGGAGAGGGAGGGGGCGTTGAGAGCCGGGCCCAGGGACACCTCCGACAGCCCCGACGACCCTGGGGGAGGGAGAATGAGAGGGGGAGAGTGAGAGGGAGGCAGAGAATGAGAGGGGGAGGGAAGCAGAGAATGAGAGAGAGAAAGAGAGGGGGAGGGAGAGGGGAGGGAGAGGGGGAGGGGGAGTGAGAGGGGGAGGGGGCGTTGAGAGCCGGGCCCAGGGACACCTCCGATAGCCCCGACGACCCTGGGGGGGAGAGTGAGGGGGAGAATGAGACGGGGAGTGAGAAAGAGAGGGGAGAGGGAAGCAGAGAATGAGAGAGAGAAAGAGAGGGAGGGGGCTTTGAGCGCCGGGCCCAGGGACACCTCCGATAGCCCCGACGACCCTGGGGGGGAGAGTGAGGGGAGAATGAGACGGGGAGTGAGAAAGAGAGGGAGAGGGAAGCAGAGAATGAGAGAGAGAAAGAGAGTCGGAGGCGTTGAGCGCCGGGCCCAGGGACACCTCCGATAGCCCCGACGACCCTGGGGGAGAGTGAGGGGGAGAATGAGACAGGGGAGTGAGAAAGAGAGGGGAGAGGGAAGCAGAGAATGAGAGAGAGAAAGAGAGGGAGGGCGTTGAGCGCCGGGCCCAGGGACACCTCCGATAGCCCCGACGACCCTGGGGGGGGAGAGTGAGGGGGAGAATGAGACGGGGAGTGAGAAAGAGAGGGGAGAGGGAAGCAGAGAATGAGAGAGAGAAAGAGGGGGAGGGGGCGTTGAGCGCCGGGCCCAGGGACACCTCCGATAGCCCCGACGACCCTGGGGGGAGAGTGAGGGGGAGAATGAGACGGGGAGTGAGAAAGAGAGGGGGAGGGAAGCAGAGAATGAGAGAGAGAAAGAGAGGGAGGGGGCGTTGAGCGCCGGGCCCAGGGACACCTCCGATAGCCCCGACGACCCTGGGGGGAGAGTGAGGGGGAGAATGAGACGGGGAGTGAAAGAGAGGGGAGAGGGAAGCAGAGAATGAGAGAGAGAAAGAGAGGGAGGGGGAGTTGAGCGCCGGGCCCAGAAGAGAGAGAGGGAGAGGGAGGGAGGGAGAGGGAGAGGGAGAGGGAGAGAGAGAGAGAGAGAGACTGAGAGAGAGAGAGAGAGAGAACGAGAGAGAGAGAGAGAGAGAACGAGAGAGAGAGAGAGAGAGAACGAGAGAGAGAGAGAGAGAGAGATAGAGATAGAGATAGAGATAGAGATAGAGATAGAGATAGATAGATAGATAGATAGATAGATAGATAGATAGATAGATAGATAGATAGAGAGAGAGAGAGAGAGAGAGAGAGAGAGAGAGAGAGAGAGAGAGAGAGAGAGAGAGAGAGAGAGAGAGAGAGAGAGAGAGAGAGAGAAAGTAAGAGAGAAAGAAAGAAAGAAAGAGAGAAAGAAAGAGAGAAAGAAAGAGAAAGAAAGAGAGAGAAAGAGAGAGAAAGAGATACAGACTCTACTTAACTCTACACAGAAGCGAAGAGATCAAACAACTCATTCAAAAAAGAATTTACCTAAAGTTTAAATCCTTTTTTTTCAAAGAAAAATCTTGGGAAAGAGAGAGAGAAAAAAGGGAAAAGTTAATGCGTCTTGAT
>NW_027213718.1:40000-45000 GCF_042767895.1 Penaeus vannamei | reverse complement strand
TCTCTCTCTCTCTCTCTCTCCTCTCTCTCTCTCTCTCTCTCTCTCTCTCTCTCTCTCTCTCTCTCTCTCTCTCTCTCTCTCCTCTCTCTCTCTCTCTCTTTCTCTCTCTCTCTCCCTCTCTCCTTCCTTCCCTTCCTCCCTCCTTCCCTCCCTCCCTCTCCCTCCCCCCCTCTCTCTCTCTCTCTCTCTCTCTCTCTCTCTCTCTCTCTCTCTCTCTCTCTCTCTCTCTCTCTCTCTCTCTCTCTCTCTCTCTCTCTCTCTCTCTCTCTCTCTCTCTCTCTCTCTCTCTCTCTCTCTCTCTCTCTCTCTCTCTCTCTCTCTTCCTTTCTAATCCTGCCTCTCGACCTCCCCTTCGATTTTTAAAACGACAAAAATCTAAATGCATCGTTATTGGTAATTTGTTTATCGAAGCTGTCATATATTGAAGGAAACTGCTCTTAACTTGCCAGACTTTTCCCTTAAGATACTCAAGTCTGTGTTGCCAGGTGAAGAGGGGAGGAAGAGGGGGAGGGGGGAGGGGAAGGAAGGCGGCGGAGGAAGAGGGGGGGGAAGGAAGAGGGAAGATAGGGTAGGGAGTGAAGGGAGGGAGAGAAGGGAAAATGGAGAGGGTAGTGAGAAGGAGAGGGGAGGAAAGAGATGGGGAGAGGGGGAAAATGGAGGAAGAGGGGAATGAGAGTTAGAAGAGAGGAAAGAGAAGGAAAAAGGGTATAGGGAATAAATCGGGGGGGGGGTGAGTGTAGAGAGCGGAGGGAGAGAAACGAGAGATAGATGAAAGAGGGGAGGGAGAGATAGAGGGAGAGGGAGAGTGGGAGAGAAGGGAGAAGAGTGAGTAGAAAAGGAGGAGAGAGAAAAGATAGGAGAAGATGAGGGGTAGTAGTAAAGAATGAAGGGGCGGAAGGGAGAGGGGAGGGAAGAGAACAGAAGAGGATAAAAAGTAGAAGGAATGGGTACAGAGTAAGAGTCAGAGTAGGGAAACGGAGAGAGTAAGGAAGAAGTGTTGCATGGGGGGGGGGGGAGGATATAGGTAGGGCGGGTGAATTGAAGTGAGGGATGAGGAGGGGAGCGTGGAGAGGGAGGAGTTACGGGACACATCATGATGGGAGGGGAGGAGAAAGGGAGGGGGAAATGGGAAGGAATATGGTGCGAGATGAAATAAGAAGGAAAGGGAAGGGTTAAGCAATAAGGAAAAGTAAGGTATAGGTAAGGTAAGCGAAGAGGTAAAAGGGAAACGGGCGATGATAAATAACAAGGAAATGAAGTGAAAAAAAGGGGGAGAAAATAAGGAAAACGAAGAAAGGTAACGCTAAGTGAGAGTAGGGTAAGAGGGAGGGGAAAGAAGCGACAATACGTATAATAGATAATAACAGATAATAATGGGTAAGGATAACGGGGAGGGGGAACGAAGGGAGTGGGAAGAGGAAAAAGTGAGAGAGAAATGACGGATATATTTTCAGAATTTGCGAATTCTCGCGTATTTTAAACACAAAGTTGTAGGTCAGATTTTAGATAATTATCGTTGGCTTAAGTTTGAATGTCTCGACGAAAGGTTTTCTATCTATAGTTTTATTCTCATTTATCGTCGGCATCATCACTATGATCATATCGTCCCTTTTGTTGTTATCATTAAGGACATCATTATTGTTGTTATTATTACGAATTATCATTGATATCTTTATAATCACTTTGGCATTATTATCATCATCATTATTGTTATCATTAGTTATTATCATCATTATTATTGTTGTTATAATTACCTCCGCCGAGGAGGTTATGCTTTTGTTCATTTGTTCGTTGGTTAAATGGATAACTCAAAAAGTTATTGATAGATCTTTATGAAGTTTACCAAAGGTGTGTCTTAGCCTAGCTTAGATGCCATTAAATTTGGGTGGTGATCCGGGTCATGATCCGGATCCAGAAATTTTTGAAATGATTACACCAGTTAACCCTATATACAAGGATAATTATGAACACAGTCATCATCACCGGGGAGCTAACGCCGACGGGGGCGCATTGCCGCATCCACCCTTCATTCCACCTACGAGGATCCCTCAAGGCAAGCCCCCAGGCAGGGACTCGGCCCATCTCGAGTTCATTACGACAGGTTTGGTCGATCTGCCCGAGCCACGACTTCCTAGGTCGTCCCAAAGGCTTCCTCCACCCAGGGCTGTCTCGTACAGAGACAACCAGGTGGACAGGATCATCCTGAGGGAAGCAAGCCAGGTGGCTGTATAGCCTGAGTTGGCGATCATGGATTATGCATGTAACAGGTTTTGTAACCGTTGGTTGGCCACATGGTCCTGCCAACAGTACCCCATGATCCGGCGCAAGACGAGACTCCAAAGCGCAAGATAACGTCCAGGTTTCACTACCGTATACTAAAACTGGCATTATCAGAGCCTTAAAGATGTGTAGCTTGGTTCTTTTGTACAGGTACCGGCATCTTCAAATACCAGTCCGTCTGCTGACTTCCTGGTCTAACAGCCCAAGGTATGTAAAGCTCTCTGTGACTTAATGTCTTCGCCGCAAGCACGTATCGACCAAGCAGATTCTCCTAGCAAGTCCCTAAAGTCCTGGATCTTGGTCTTGGTCCAGGAGACCCAAGGGCTTCGCTTCATTACTAAATGCATCCAGAGCCACCACTAAGGTTTCCAAAGATTCAGATAGAATAGCAACATCGTCAGCAAAGGCAAGGTCAGTAACCTTGATATTGACCAAAGTTGCTCCACAATGTCTTTGAACAGTAGCTCTGTCCAGTATCCAGTCCATGCAAGTGTTGGAAAGTGTTGGTGCAAGGACACAGCCTTGCCTCACTCGAACTAACAGGAAAGTAGCTCGACAGCCTCCCCCCCCCCACACACACACACACTCACGCTTTACAGCACTTTCAGTACCGGTATACAGACTTGCTATCAGTCCAATAATCCTTGTTGGAATTCCGCTCAACCTCAGGATCTCCCAGTGCTTCACGATGCACTGTATCGAACGCCTTCTTGAGGGCGATGTGGGCTGCACGCAGTCCACGCCCGAACTTACGGTGATACAATGACTCGAAGAGCCAGGATACAGTCTATTGTGAACTTACCAGGAGTGGTTTTGTCTAGCAACCTTGCTGACCTGCGTTCGATTCCCGTGCACCACCAGTGGATGGTAACCCCGGCCATTCCTTGCTCACAGGGGGTAGTTTAGAAGCACAATAAACAGATATGCCGCAATTTGACTGATGTCACAAGAGCTTGCCACAGCAAACCCTAAATTATTATTATTACCATTATTAACCACAGGGGGCTTAGGGGGCAGGGGTTGGTACAAAGATAGGGCATGTCCACACGCCGGTGGACCATGGCCCTGTACCTCTGGGGCCTCCTGCTGCACCGAGATCCCCAACAAGATAGCCAGTTCCATGGACGCCCACGAGGAGGCACTGCAGAAGTCTCGATGATGGAGAGGCTATGAACTGGCAGGGGAGGCTTATGCAGAGCGGCTCCCTTTTCCCCACAAGGCTAGCCAGCGGTGGCAGCTATAAGGCATACAAGCACTTGACACTACTTAGGCTACCACGCCATTTCTTCACACCGAGCGTGAAGCGCCCACCCGCATAGCATCATCATCACGTGCCTCATCATAACCTCCGCCAAGGAGGTTATGTCTACGGAGGACGCCAGGAAACTTTAGAAAGAAATCATTTTATTGTAATTCTTTGTGTGAATATTTCTAATCCATCAGTAACCCTATTGCCTTGGCAAAGGTATGCTAGTATTGTCATTATCATTATTATTATTATTATGATCATTATCGTTATCATTAGCAGTATCAATATTATCAACATCATTATTATTATTATTATGATTATTATTATGATTATCATAATTATTATTTCTAAAACGTTTATCATTATTATTATCACTGTCATTATTATTATTATCATTATTATCGTTGTTATTATTATGTAATCATTATTATTGTTATTACAGTTATTGTCATTATCTTTATTATCAATATCATTATTGTTATTATTATTATTATTATTATTATTATTATTATTATTATTATTATTATTATTATTAGTATTATTATCATTATTATTATTATTATTATTATTATTATTATTATTGTTGATGTTGTTGTTGTTGTTGTTGTTGTTGTTGTTGTTGTTGTTGCTGCTGTTGTTAATACTATCATCATCATTTTCATTATTACTGTTATTAAAACGTTTATCATTATCATTATTATCACTGTCATTATTATTATTATTGTCGTTATTATTACTATGTAATCATTATTATTGTTATTACAGTTATTGTCATTATCATTATTATCATTATTATCATTATTGTTATTATTAGTATTATTATCATTATTATTATCATTATTATTATTATTATCAGTAGTAGTAGTAGTAGTAGTAGTAGTAGTAGTAGTAGTAGTATCATCATTATTATTATTATTATTATTATTATTATTATTATTATTATTATTATCATTATTATTATTATTATTGTTGTTGTTGTTGTTGTTGTTGTTGTTGTTACTACTATCATCATCATTTTCATTATTACTGTTATTACTATCATTATTATTATCATGATTATTATTTTTTTATTATTATTAGTGGTAGTAGTAGTATCATTATTATCATTATCATCATCATCACCATCATCATTGTTATTCTTTATTATTATTGTTATCATTATTATTATCATCATTATCATCATCATTATCATCATTATCATTATTATTATCATTAACATCATTATTGTTATTATCATTATTGTTATCATCATTATCATTGTCGCTATCATTTTCGTTGTTGTTCTTACTGTTGCTGTTATGAATATTATCATCATAATTATAATTATTATCAACATCATCTTCATCATTATCATTATCATTATCATTATGATGATCATGATCACTATCATTATCATTCTCACGATTATTATTATTATTATCATCATTGTTGCTGTTATTATTGTTATTATTATTATTATTATTATTATCAT
>NW_027213718.1:15000-25000 GCF_042767895.1 Penaeus vannamei | reverse complement strand
CTCTCTCTCTCTCTCTCTCTCTCTCTCTCTCCCTCCCCTCTCCTCTCCTTTCCTCCCTCTCCTCTTCTCACTCCCTCTCTTCTCCTCCTCCTCTCTTCCTCCTCCTCCTCCTCCTCTTCTCCCTCCCTCTTCTCTTTCTCCTTCCCTCTCCTCTCTTCTTCTTCCCTCCCCTCTCTTCTCCTTCCCTCTCCTCTCTTCTTCTTCCCTCCCCTCTCTTCTCCTTCCCTCTCCTCTCTTCTTCTTCCCTCCCCTCTCTTCTCCTTCCCTCTCCTCTCTTCTTCTTCCCTCCCCTCTCTTCTCCTTCCCTCTCCTCCCTCCCTCTCTCTCTCTTCTCCCTCCCTCTCTCCTCCTCTTCTCCCTCCCCTCTTCTCTCTATTCTCCTTCCCTCTCCTCTCTTCTCCCTCCCTCTCCTCTCTTCTCCCTCCCTCTCCTCTCTTCTCCTCTCCTCTCCCTCCCTCCTCTCCCTCCCTCTCCTCTGTTCTCCCTTCCCTCTCCTCTCTCCTCCCTCCCTCTCCCTCTCTTGCTCCCTCCCTGGCTCCTCTCTTCTCCCTCCCCTCCCTCCCTCTCCTCTCTACTCCCTCCCTCCCTCTCCTCTCTTCTCCATCCCTTCTCCTCCTCTCTTCTTCTCCATCCCTTTCTCTCTCTCTTCCCTTTCCCTTCCTCCCTCTCTCTTCTTCCCTCCTCCTCTCTTCTCCCTCCCCTTTCCTCTCCTCCTCCCTCCTCCCTCTCCTCCTCTTCTTCTCCCTCCTCTCCTCTCTCTCTCTCTCTCTCTCTCTCTCCACTGCGTCGCTCCCCTCCCTCTCTCTCCCCCCTCTCTCCTCTCTGCTGCTCCCCTCCCTCTCTCTCTCCCCTCTCTTCTCTCTCTCTTTCTCCCCTCTCCCCTCTGATATGTATGTGAAGAAATTAGAAAAATGAAAAAAAAATGCAATTTTCATGTAAATGACCATAGCAGGGACTGTAGGTTAATATCTAGTACATTATGTTTCTCTATGCTTTGTCAGGGAACTACCTAGGTAACTCCTCGTCTTTGTCTTCAACCATTTCTCAGGTATTTTGTACCTTCAGAGCCCAGATATCACAACTTGGATTCCACCTTTGTACTTTCCCCCACCAAAAGCAGCCTCGACTCCCATTTTGGTTAGGTTACGATTATACTCCTTGGGTTAGATGTATCTATGCTTGCTGTAATGTTTTATAACCATTTGGTAATATTTAAAAAATTATTAATATGATAAACTATAGAGCCTCACATCATCCAGGAAAATGTTTATATGATCTTGGCAAATTATAGTTTTTTATTATTCAAAATTTGTAGATTATAAAATAACTTTTAACTCACCATTGTCTTACATGTAAGCTCTCATTAATGTTGTAGGTATTTTTTTCAGATTTTCATTCCTTTTCATTTCAGCAAGAAAAATACTTTTATGAAATCTCAGCTGGGAGAACACATCATACATACAAAAATTAAATAAAAAAAAGTTTTAGGTTTAAATGTATTTATACTCTGGCACTATTGTTCATATTTATTTTGTGACTATTTTTCATAGTACAGTAGATTCAGTACTGGGTTATGATATGATAATAAATATATGGTATACTCCATAAATGGACCATGGGAAGCTGTGTTTCTTATATTCTGGTTTCTATAATAGAAGCAAAAAATGTTCTTATACAATGGTACAAAAATACATTTATATACATGACTTGAGTTCACTTACTAGATACACCTATAACAAACTACATGGTTTCTAATTAATTTTAATATAATCCAAGAATTTTTTTAAGTATATAAAAAAGAAAATAGGTGACAAAAATAAACAATTGTAAAAAATATGTAAATCCATATATACACACATACATACATATTTACAATTTGATTTTGTGTGTGTGTGTGTGTGTGTTTTTCTGTTTTTTACTGTGTGTATGTTTTTGTGTGTGTGTGTGTGTTTTTTTTGTGTGTGTTTTTCTGTGTGTGTGTTTTTCTGAGAGTGTGTTTTTTTTTGTGTGTGTGTTTTTCTGTGTGAGTGTTTTTTTTTGTGTGTGTTTTTCTGTGTGAGTGTGCTTTTCTGTGTGGGTGCTTTTCTGTGTGTGTGTGTTTTTCTGTGTGTGTGTGTTTTCTGTGTGGGTGCTTTTCTGTGTTTTTTTTTTGTGTGTGTGTGTGCATTTTGTTGTGTCTGTCTGCGTGTCTGTCTCTGTTTGTGTCTGTCTGTCTGTCTGTCTGTCTGTCTGTCTGTCTGTCTGTCTGTCTGTCTGTCTGTCTCTGTGTGCGGCTGGGTGGGTGGGTGTATGTCTGTGTCTGTGTCTGTCCTATCACAGATGAAGACAGTAATATGATTGAATTTTCAGCAAATTTTGCATGCATTACCTTTTTGGTTATTCCATTAGCCACAAAAGGCTACGTATATGCCTAAAAATGTATCACTAATTTTGTATATGCGTTTTGGCAAATACACTAGTCATTAGCTAAATGACATCATTCAAATATTCATTTATCCTTATCAACAATAAAATTAAAATGTTCCTGTAATGTCTTCAAAATTATCAAATACTGTTCATAAATAAACTGATATTGTGATATATCAGCACAAAACAGATGTTGGGGAAGACCAGCTGATTCTAAGGATGACAGCTGATCCACTCCAGGCTCAGGCCTCTGAATGAGACACAGCTGGAGGGCATTGCTGATCTGGCTCATGTGTTTGCATACCTGCAAGGTGAAATATAGAACTGAATTGTTTGTTAAATGTAATCCATTACTAAACAGTAAGTTAAATATAATACATTAACAAATTGCATATAAGTGAAATACAATGTTAGGCAGGATGTCCTGTCCCAATCAGACAGTGTTGCAACATACAGAGCAAGAAATATTAATCAGAGATCATGAGGTTTAGTTATATCTTGGATCATGCAAGATAAAGATGTGATGCAAGATTTTCTGATCTATTTGCTACCCACTAAATCATACTAGAATTACCACGAATTAATGAATGTTAATTTGCAATTTGTGAATTAGACATATTTAATTCTATTTATATTTAGGAATTACTATAATTTTGCCATTAAAATCTCTATACCAAAGGACTCCATCAACATCACAAACTCTCTACTCTAATACAAGGATATAAATCATATTTATATACCTTAAAAATTGGACCTTGCATGACTCCTTCCCAACTTTTGCCCTCATGAAATTATGATGCAAAATCACATTGTTTTATTTTTGATAAATAAACAAATAAAAATATATATTTATAATAACTCCCTACTCCAAACTCATACCAAAAAGTTTTATGGTTTTTACACCCAATAATGTACCACATTTTCAAAGAGAATCAAGATACAGTGATAATAACCAAAATAAATAAAAATAATAAAAAAAATAATAATAACATTAAAAACACAGAAACAACCGCAAAACCCGTCACAAATGTGTCACAAACCTCTAATTCATAGGGTGGTTCTAGCTGCTGGCAAAGAGACGTGAGCATTGCCAGCCAACACCGATAGTCCTCACAGCCAGGGTTGACTAGATTGTAATGCTTGGATAAACAGTGGCTGACTATACTTGCCGATGCGCTGAGGACACTCGATACTTCTACTGCTTCCTTGTTCATACTTTCCTCAATCCCATCTGAAATTTGCATTAAAGATTATAGCTATAAGGAATGAAGGTCAGAAAAAGAATTTCAGGAAATCATTAGTTTAAAGGTTTGTATTTCATGCATGTACAAGCTTATACCTACCTAAAAGGAAATTCTTGAAAATTTAACAGAAGGCATTCTAAGATTTCATGGTACATACATGGATTCCACATAACTATAATCTATACAGAAATAAATGCAATAACCTGCTTCCTGGACAAATTATGATTATTGATAACAGTTTCTGAAGAATTCAAACCTAATGAAAAAACTCAGTGTATGAGAGGAAACACAACCCATTGAATACATAATTCTTTAGCCTTATAAATTGAACTTTTTCTCTAAGATGAAAGAAAAAAAAAAGAATTACAACAATAGCATAATTCTGGGACAGAGATGATACAAAACCTACAATATAAGATTTTCTGTGAGTAAAATTTGTAAATCAAAACTGACCTTAGGAAAACTGGATAATATCATAACTACAAGATGAAAATTGATGCTTCTAACAGCTTAAGAATTTTAAGATGTAATCTTATTTAATCATAATTGTCTAACTTTCAAATTCATCACAAAGCCAAACTGTATTTTTCATTAGACTGAAAGTGTAAGTAAAATCAAAAGAATCTTTTATTTATTATCAAAAAACTACTGTATACATGCCATTTCTCTATACAAACAAAAGCAGTCTTACATGAGAAACAGAAGTATATCTGCAGAGATGAAGAAACTAAGGAAGTATCTGCACTATTTCTTAAATCCTTAATTAACTACTGGAGTGGAAAGCAATCACGATCTAAAGAGAAGAATCTGTTTTCCTTTGTAAATATGCATTTCTATGTGTTACAGGCTGCAAATATGACATTTTATTAAATACAGAATTTATAGATGGCCTTATAACAATATAAAACAATATCATGATAACATATCTAATATCATAATATGATATACAGTAAAATAAGACTAATTTTTCTAGATTTCAAGACATACATTTTCAGTAACATCTTATCAGAATGGTTCTTGAGGCTATCAAGTTTTATTATAGGTTCCTGCCTATCTTGAGGCTATCAAGTTTAATTACAGGTTCCTGCCTATCTTGAGGCTATCAAGTTTAATTACAGGTTCCTGCCTACCATAGACTTCAAAGAATTACATGTTGCAGAACTGTCCTTATTATTCTGGAGATATCTGACTGCCTTGAAGTTAAAGCTCAGTGTGATTTGGCCCAAAGCATAGCTGTTACATAAAGCAATAAACAGAGAAACAAACTCTATTCATAAAACTGGACAATTTTTTTAAATAGTGTTCCAGGCCACTCTCACACAAGTTTAATACCTTGAATTATAATAGCCACTAACTTACAACTTTTCTTTTTTCTAACTCTGGGCAATTACCACCCATATAACCTATAGCAAAGATAATATTAGTAAAGAACAAAAGACACAGTAATAGCATGGTTCAACTAGCATTGTCTTTGTCAAGGACCCGACTCGTGTAAGAGTACCCAGTCAGGCATAGTGTTTCAACTGCAAAACGCATCGCACATAGTACTTCTCATTTGAGCAACATGGAGCTAAAGGACTTATTCCCTGTATATGCTGCAGTTTTGTGTTTCATGGTGTATAGTCCTTTGAAGAGAGAACAGAAACCGGTTTATTTACTTAAAATTAACATCAGTCTGACAGGCCACCAACAGGTGTAAATCCTCAGTTTCAAATTCAATCAATCAAATCAATCACATCCTGCGGCACCCAGGGGGATGCATAGGGTCTTAAGTTTCAAATTAGGTATTTTTTTATTTGTTTTTGGAAATAAGACACAAATTTTGTGATAACTAACTCTAAATGTTTAATATAAAATCTGTATTATAACTTTGTTGACTTTATAGATACTTTGAGATGTTGACAATTTCTTAAAGTAAATTACAGACAATAGTCTTTAATTGCACCCAAGAGAAATCTGGGGTGCAATTAAAGCCTGGAGATATCTGAAGAAAAAGAAAGCTTTAGGTCTAATCGTCGCTGGCTCCCTTCAGCCCCTAGATTTCACACCAAAATCGCATAATTCGGTCCAGATAGCCACTCACGCAGCAAGACCTGCACATATACAAGGCCAGATGAACCACGCTGTTAGAGACTGAATAAAAGTGAACTAATGAATAATTCTATGGGAACACTGACAATAGGCATGAAATAATGGAAATTTAGAAGTTCAATTATAATCACTAAACAAAGGGCAATTAACCCCATTTTCAGTACTGCTTAATCAGTACTGGCTATTGTCATAAGGTAAAACTTGTTTTACCTTCTAAGCTATTCACAAGGGGTTATTCTGTGCTCTAATATATAAAATTGGTTAATATTTGATTTCTACTTTATCTTTTATATATGTAAAAGTGTTAACCATATACAATTACAATCCACTTCAATGCACTAATTTTCTACAACCCTTTAAGGCATATCTATTTCTAGACTAGTTCATTACCTATAGTAAACAATCAACAAAATAGTCTTAAAGAAATAATTCACATTAAACTAAAATTCAGGTAAAAATTACTACACCTGTAGTTTTTCCAGTTCAAAACTACATGTATAGTTAAGATGAAAAAAATCAAACAATTTACACTACCTTCCACTGTAGAATCTGCGGCCACGGGGACCTCATTTTCCTCTTCACTCTCCTTTTGCTCTGGCTCCTCTTCATCCATCAACTCTACAATGTTCTCATTTGTCAAATATGGAGCTGTCCTTGCTTGGGCAGGTTTATCAATGATTTTTATTTTAATGGCACTTCCTTTTCCCACACTCTTCAAGATGAATTCTAGAGGCAGAGTGGTATCATTTATTCTCAGAAGTTTCTTGCTAATTGCTTTCTCAGAATCGGCATCATCTGCATTGTTCTTAGGGAGGTGGAGGCTGTGTACTGTTGGGAGTTTCCTTCGGTCATCCACTTCAGCAGAAACAACCAGGGTGTTGTCGCTGGGTCTCATAACTTGCAGGTGCTGGACAGTCTCAAGGTGGGTCTTTCTATGGGCCTGAGGAAGGAGTCATTACTTTAGTCAGGAAGGAGTGACTTACCATGATTCATAAAAAAAATTATAAATCTTAAATTTGCATATATATTGAAGAATTAAATAAGAGTACAAATCTGTAAGAAAAAACATAGAAGTAGACCACTAATATCCTGACACTGCTCTGAGCAGAATAATAACTACACATCCAAATTTCTCATAACCCCTAGATTATTTCACTAGGCAGCCACAAATGGTGTCATGCTGTGGTTGCTGCTCCATTAATTCTGAGTTGCAGGAGGTATATGCATATTTTGGGATATAATTGTGGCCTTCTGTTAGTCCAGAAGAATGGTCCGCCACAGACCCAGAATAAGAAAAATTGGAGATGTCTTGCATACTACAAATATTTAGATGTTGAATAATACTTTTCCTTCTAGTAGTAAAACCTAGTTTAACATTATCTTTTCAAGCATATGATATTCATAGTCATTAATGCTCAACTTAGGATACATTCAACAAGTGAAATTTGATCATTTGTTAATAAGGAATTTCTGCAACACATATTTTTACTAAACAATAATCTATGCCTTTATACAGAAAAACTGAACTTCTAGGACAGACTACAAAGTCATAGTAAAAATACCATACACTAAGTAAATAGTTTAAAAAGTCTTCAAATAATTTCATTTGACTTGTATTTATGATAAACTGTTAGACACCCCATTTACACACAACCTCTAAAATTATGCTTAACAGCTTAACAGTAACTCCCATCAGGTGAAAATATCTCCCCCATTATTTTTCGTCATGTTAACAGTTCTTTTCCAATCTCTATTTACCTATTCATGTCAAAGGGTAGCTGTATATAAATGTATTTATCATTACAGTTATGAAACACCAATATATATTTAGTCAAGGAAGTCTTATTTAAGTTGCTGTTGTTGAGCAAAGCTCCAAAATGAATAGCCACCTTGGTATGTATAATATAAACCATTCAAAACCATTATAATCAGTTTGAATTATGTTTGCTCTTCATTTTGGCAGAACTTCCATTGAACTTGGAATATCTACAGTCAGATTCAATACAGTTAATATCAACTTGTAATCTAAACAAAAGATAAAATTAATAATTTGTTATATCAGTTGCACTGCCTATATTCAAAAGGTTAATTCTCCCAATTCAGGTACACTATGCAAGGCTTGTGAAAAGGGATGTTCATGTATACATCTAATTATTTTTGAGACGGATTTTTTAGAAAAGCATACTAAAATCTGTTACGATATATGATATAAGATAATACTAATTATACTTCTAAAAAATCATGTATCTATAACCATCTACCCAAGAACAGATTCTAGTGGACTTGTCTGGCTGTTCAGAGTAGTTCTAATGGGAAGCCACACTATATTCAATTGTTCTGAATAAGGTGAAGATGCACTCAACAGGAAGGAGATAACTGTCTGAATGCAACATTTCTAAATAATGTCACTTTATTTCAATCAATCATTATCACTAATTTAACAATGATCAAATAATTATCATCACCAATTTGGTCACCCAGTCATCAATCATCACATTTTGTCAAGCAAATTTTCACCTTTAAAAAGTAATAATAATAAATAAATATATGAAAGGAGATAACTATCCATAATTGAGCAAAACATGGGATTCAAGCAAAAAGACGCAAACTAAAAAGTATGCAACATAAAAAAGTAAACTGAATGATCCTGCACCAAATGTTGAAGTAAACCAAAATGAGGTAGACTAAACTTCACCACAAAGCCACAAAGAACTTTCTGGCAACTGAACATTACTGAACACATATGATCAAATAATTGCATGAAACTAGACAAAACGATACTTGCACTGAAATCACATATTACAGAAATTTATTCGTCTTTTTTAATGAACAACATATAGAATTGATATTCTGGTACTTGAGTATGGCTAGGCTATATATTTGGTGGAAGTTCTAATCTTTTTAGTGAGTAATAGGAGATTAAAATTCATGAAAAATGTTGCAATATTGCTAGCCTGCTACACCACACTAGTGATAGTATGATATTACATGTTTGTGACAGTTTCCAATCTCTGGTTGTAATCCAAGAGCCTGTTTACTGCTTTTTGAATCCAAAGATAAAGTTATACTTATTTATCTGCTTGCAATATAAAGAGGGATTAGTGATAAAAAGCTTTCACAGAACTTTATCAATTCAGTGGCAGAGAATGTCACTAAATTCCTAATTTCCAATCTTTAATGAAACTACCAGACCCTTCTAACTTAAAAAAAAAAAAAAAAAAAAAAAAAAACGATCATCTTGAACTTTAGATTATGTGTATCATTACTAAAATATCTCTAAACATTACTTTAGACTACTCAGGTATTCTCAGTTATCCAATATACTTATGAAGATACTATTTTAATGTTCATATGTGAGGGAGAACTTTGCATAGACCAGCAAAAATGTTTAACTTCCTGTACTTTAACAGTCCACATTAACATCACACGATAAAAAATGATATTTGTTATATCCACTACTAAACACTTTTTACAACTAATAAATGTAACTTGCATGATCCATTAATTTGTAGCAATTCTATTAATCTTTACACACAACTTACTTCCAATAACTTGGGTTTCGAAAACACCGCCGAACAGAGAAGACACTTCCACTGCTGAGTTCCCGTGTGTGCCTTTTGATGCTTGTTGAGGTTGTGACGCATCTTGAAGCTCTGACCGCAATCAGAACATGTGTAAGGTCTTTCCGATGAGTGTCTCTGGCTGTGACGATTGAGCTCACTCTTGCAAGTAAAGGATTTGCCACATTCTTCACATACAAATGGTTTTTCTCCTGCAAGCATGAAAATAATAATCAAAACTTCCATCCATCCAAAATAACCATGCAAAAGCAAAATACATAGTGTTTCTTTTAAACCATATTATGAAACACTGCATAAACATGTTAAAAAAGTAATCTCAGGTAACCACAATAACTTCCATAAAATGAAACACACCCATAAAGGAAAAGAATAGTAGATTATGATGCTTAGAATCCACCTGAATTTTATTATTGGATAAGGCAAAAATAAGTAATAATAGAAGCAAAGTTAGACAACTATATATAGTAGACAAAAAAACAATGGAATAAGAACTGAATCAGGTCACAGGAGGTAAGCCAAGGAAAAATAATCTTGGGAAAGCTTTCCTATTAAAACCATGGTAAGGTCATTCAAATCTTACTAACATCAGCATCTGCCACTGGGGTTTGGACACACCTCATGTTTAGTAAGCAAACCTTCCCTAAGATTATCCTCTCTTGAATATGTCCCATGGATGAA
>NW_027213717.1:20000-27500 GCF_042767895.1 Penaeus vannamei | reverse complement strand
AAAAAAAAAAAAGAATTTGAATTTCCTATAACCTTGAGCGCTTTTCGTTTGTAGTTGAGTTAATGTGTTATTATTAGTTTGTTTTATTTCGTTTTATCTTATTCCATCTTTTATTATTTTGTTTTCTGTTGTTGTTGTTTTATTCCTTTTAGTCTATCGTACATGATTTTTTTTCTTTCATTATTTAATTTTATTTCCTTCTATCTTATCTTATTTAAGTTCATTTAAGTTGTGTTTAAGTTATTTCATCAAACTTTCTTCCACACTGATAATGCCAATAAGGAAGTGAATGCCCTATAACGAAAAAAAAAGAAAAAAAACATTAACTCACATGATTTGTTAAATGTCCTTTACCCCCTAAGATATCTAATTAATTTGACAAAAGATAATTAAGATAAAATTAATTAATTAATTAATTAATTAATGATAATTAAGATATCATTTAAAACGTTTTAATCGTCCATTATTAGTTCATCACATTACAAAAGATAGATATAAATACATCAACTTCTCAAATGTGTTTTATCGCCAATACACCAACACATCACACTGATAACTTATTGTTGGTATATACGGCTATTAAGATATTCTCTAATTAATAAGATGTATAAGATTGTGTAAATGATATATATTCAGATACAGGTATAGATATAGGATAGGTATAGGTATAGATATAGATACAGATATAGATAAAAGTTTAGTTAAGCGAATAGGAATAGATATATATGCATATACGCTTATGTATAGGTTAAATATAGATGTGAATATGAATATAGATATAGATAAAGATGAAAGATATATATATATATATATATATATATATATATATATATATATATATATATATATATATATATATAGAAATAGATATAGATTTACAGATATAAATACAGGTATATATAGATACAGATATAGATATAGATACAGACACAGATATAACTATAGCTACATATATAGTTATATATATAGGCATACATACAAATATACACATAGCAATAGATACAGACATAGACGTGAGACAAACAGATGGGGGATTTAAAAAGGGAAGGAAAAGGGGTGAGAATAAACGATAATAAAAATTCGTCTTCTTTATTACACCGCTTGGGGATGCAGCGGCCGTTTTTCAATCACCTTTTCCATCGCCATTTTTAAAGGCCTCACTCTGTCCGTTATCCTCCTCCTCCTACCTCCTCCCTACTCCCTCCCCCCTTCTCTCTCTCTCTTTTTTTTATCTCTCTCTCTCGTTTTCTCTCTCTTGTTTTCCCTCTTGTTTTTTCTTGTGTTCTCTTTCTCTCACTCTCGTTTTCTGACTTTCTCTTTCTCTCTCTCTCTCTCTCTCTCTCTCTCTCTCTCTATCTATCTATCTCTCTATCTATCTCTCTCTCTCTCTCTCTCTCTCTCTCTCTCTCTCTCTCTCTCTCTCTCTCTCTCTCTCTCTCTCTCTTTCTCTCTCTCTCTCTCTCTCTCTCTCTCTCTCTCTCTCTCTCTCTCTCTCTCTCTCTCTCTCTCTCTCTCTCTCTCTCTCTCTCTCTCTCTCTCTCTCTCTCTCTCTCTCTCTCTCTCTCTCTCTCTCTCTCTCTCTCTCTCTCTCTCTCTCTCTCTCTCTCTCTCTCTTTCTCTTTATCATTTCCCTTCCCTTCCCTTCCTTCCTTTATCCTTCCCCTCCCTTCCTCCCCTTTTCTCCTTCCCATCCCTTCTTCATCCTTCCCCCTCCCCTACATTCCCTTCCCCCTCCCCTCCCTCCCTCCCCTCTCCCCATCCCATCCCACCCTTCTCTCCCCATCTCCCCTCCCCTCCCTAAATCAGTGACTGCCTGACCCCCTCCCTGACAACACCCCCTTAGTGTTGGCCATATGATATACCCCTCCTCCCCCCCCCCCCATTCTGTCCCTTTCCCCTTGCAGTCCATATTTTCCCCCTCGCGGTGTCCCCTCGCCCCGCCCACCACGTGGCCAGGGCGGCGGGAGGTGGGTGTGGCTGAGAGGAGGAGGTGAGGGAGGGGAGAGGGGGAGAGGAGGGGAGGTAGGACGGGTGGAAGAAAGGGGGAGATTGATGGGTGAGTGAAAAGAGAGGGGAAGGGAGGGGAGAGGAAAGAAAGAGGGAGAGGGGAGGGGAAAGGAAAAGGGAGAGGGGAGGGGAGAGGAGGGAAAGGAGGAGAGGGAAAAGAAAGAGGGATAGGGGAGAGGGAGGGAAACGAGAGGAAAAGGGGAGGGGGATGGGTGATTGGGATATAGAAAGAAGCGAGAACAGAAGAAGGAAGTGAACAAAAAAGGAACAGATAAAGACCATAATAGGAAGAGGAAAGAAACCAGAGAGAGAGAGAGAGAGAGAGAGAGAGAGAGAGAAAGAGAGAGAGAAAGAGAGAGAGAAAGAGAGAAAAAAAACGAAAGGAGACAAGGAAAAAAAATACTAAATAGGGAGCAAGAGACCAGAGACGAGAGACGAGAGGAAACGGAAGGTATCCGAGGGGAAGCGGGAGGGAGGGGGGAGGGGAGAGAGGGGAAGGAGAGAGGGAATGCAGACCTTAATAGACAAGCCCGATGGTGACAATAAAGACCAGTCGTTTTAACAATTAATCACCTTCTTTACAGAGATGTCGGGGTTGTGATGCCGGGAGGGCGGGGGGTGGGGGGAGTGGAGGGACGGAGGGGGAGGCGGAACGGAAGAAGGGGAAAATATGATAACAAGAGAAAGCGGAAGGGAGAGGAGGGAGGGAGAAAGAGGAGGGAGGGAGAGAGAAAGAAGGAGGGAGAGGGAGAGAAAGAGGGAAGGAGGGAGAGAGAAAGAGAGGTAGAGAAAGAGGGAGAGAGAGGGAGAGAAAGAGGAGATAGAGGGAGAGAAAGAGGGACGGAGAGAGAGAGAGGGGAGAGAAAGAGAGGCAGAGAAGAGGGAGAAAGAGGGAGGGGGATAGAGAGAAAGAGAGAGAGAGGGAGTAAGAGACAAACAGAAAGAAAGACACAAAGAAAGAGACAGAGAAGTAAGCAAGAGACCGAACAAGCAAGCTAAACAGAATGAGTAAAGAAGGAAATAATGGCGAAAGAGAGATAAAGAAAAAAATATTTCCAAAGAGAGAGAGAGAGAGAGAAAGACAAAAAAGAGAATCAAAAGCAATGCAAATAGATAGCAGGAGTGAAAAACTGAGTGGATTGAGAACTGAAAATTGTATTTACTAAATCTGAGATTCAATTTGCCAATCAATTTCTTTACATATTTAAGAGAAAGGGATTAAAGACTTCAATTTCTATAAAAGAATGAAAAACGGCCACGAGCCCCCCCAACCACCTCACCGGACCCCCCACCCGTCCCACCCACCCTCCACTCCACAGAGAGAGAGAGAGAGAGAGAGAGAGAGAGAGAGAGAGAGAGAGAGAGAGAGAGAGAGAGAGAGAGAGAGAGAGAGAGAGAGAGAGAGAGGGAGGGAGGGAGAGGAGGGGGAGGGAGGAGGAGGAGGGAGGGAGGGAGGGAGGGAGGGAGAGAGAGAGAGAGAGAGAGAGAGAGAGAGAGAGAGAGAGAGAGAGAGAGAGAGAGAGAGAGAGAGAGAGAGAGAGATAAAGAGGAAGAGAGAGAGAATAATGATGAAAATAAAACCGATGATACTGGCAATAATAAAAACTATGATAATAATGATAACAACGGTGCAAATAATTATGATGATGATAAAAGTAACAATAATAATAACAAGAATAATGATAATAACAATGCTAATAATGGTAATAATAATGATAATGATGATAACAAAAATAACCATAACAGTAATATAGCAATACCAACAACAAATGCAGCAACAATGATATTGATGATGTTGATAATAGCTATAATGATACTGATGATAACAAAAATCATAACCATAATGATGATTATAATGATAAAAGTAATAATGAGGATGATATAGATGATAATAATGATGATCATAGTAATATTGATAATGTCAGTGATAATGATAATAACAACAATAATCATGATGATTATAATTATCATAGTCATGTTAATACTGATAACGATAACAATAGAAATTATCATAATAATAATTGTAATGATAATGATAGTAATAATATTGACAAGAAAGATGATGAGGATAATGATAATAATGATGAAGAGGAGGATAATGATAATGATAATGATAATGATACTAATAATAATAATAATGATGATGATGATGATGATAATAATAAAAAGAAAAATAATAATGACAATAATAATAATAATAATAATGATGATGATGATAATATTGATAATAATAATGATAATAACGATAATAATAATGATAATGATAATAATAATGATAATAATAATAATAATAATGACAATAGCAATATCAATGATAACAATCATGATAATCATAATCATGGTAATGATATTGATAATGATAATAACAAGAATAATGATAACGATTAAGATAACAGTTATGAAAATGATTTCTTAATTATAAAAAAGTAATGATATAAAAAGCAGAGAGAGAGTGAGCGATGTGGATGGGCCAAGAGAGGGAAAGAGAGAGAGGAGAGAAAAAAAGAGAGAGAGAGAGAGAGAGAGAGAGAGAGAGAGAGAGAGAGAGAGAGAGAGAGAGAGAGAGAGAGAGAGAGAGAGAGAGAGAGAGAGAGAGAGAGAGGGAGAGAGAGAGAGAGAAATAGAGAGAGAAAGAGAGAGAGAGAAGAAGAGAGAGAGAGAGATAAAGAGAGAGAGAGAGAGAGAGAGAGAGAGAGAGAGAGAGAGAGAGGGAGGGAGAGAACTTTAATGATGTGTTCAGCAAACTCCAACAACGGCTGATCGAGTCTTAGGCAACAATATAAACGACCTTTCACCTCTTCTCCCCTCTCCCCCTGCCTCACGCATCACTCTTCCCCTCTCCCCTCTCCCCTCTCCCTTCCTCCGCCACCCTTCCCTCCCACTTCTCACCTCCTTCCCCTCTCCCTCTCCCTCCTTTTTTTACACTTACGCCTCCTCCCTTCTACCTCCTCCTCCTTCCCCCGCCCTCCCTCCCTCCTCTTCCTACCTCCCTCCTTCCCTCCATCCCTCTTCCTCCCCCTCTTCCCTTCCTTACCTCCCTCCCTCCCTCCCTCCCTCCCTCCTACCTCCTCTTCCTTCCTCCTTCCCTCCCTCCTCCGTCCCCCCCCTCCCTTTTTACACTCACCCCGCCCTCTCTCCCCTTTCTCCTCCCTCCCCTCTCCTCCTTCCCTCCTCCCTTCCCCCCTCCATCCCCTCTTCCCTCCCCCTCCCATCCTTTTTACACTCACCCTTCTCCCTTTCTCCTCCCCTTTCCCTCCCTCCCCCTCCCTTCCCCCCTCCCTCCTCCTCCTCTTCCTCCCCCCCTCCCTCCCTTCCCCTCCCTCCCTTCTCCCCCCCCTCCCTCCCTCCCTTCTCCCCCTTCCTCCCCCCCTCTTCCTCCCTCCCTCCCTTCCCCCTCCATCCCTCTTCCCTCCCCCTCCCATCCTTTTAACACTCACCCCTCTCCCTCCCTCCTCCTTCCTCCCTCCCCTTCCTCCCTCCCCTTCCCTTCCCCTCCCCTACCTCCCTCACTTCCTCATCCCCCCATCCCTCTTCCTCCTCTTCCCCTCCCTCTCCCTCCCTCCTCCCCCTCCCCCCATCCCTCTTCCTCCCTCTTCTCACCCCTTTCGTGCTAACAATATCACCCTCGTCATACTTAATTTATTGGCCGCTGGTGAGTGACGCTCCGTGTAAACTTTGCATTTCATTTCGTGCTTCGGTCATGATACCTAAAGGGTGGGGGGTGGGGGGGTGGGGAAGGGTGGGTGAGGGGAGGAGGAGGGGGAAGGGGAGGAAGGGTGGGGGTGGGGAAGAGGGATAGGAGGGGTGAGGAGGGAGGAAGGAGAGGTGAGGGGAAGGGGGAAGGGGTGAGGGAGGAGGGGAGGGGAAGGGGGTGAGGGGGGATGAAGGAGGGATGGGGGGAGGAGAGGAAGGGGGAGGGGTGGAGAGGGGAGATGGATAAAGAAGAGGGGCTAAAGAACGGGAGGGATAAAAGAAGAGAGAGAGAGAGAGAGAGGAGGGATAAAAGAGGAGAGAGAAGAGGGATAAAAGAAGAGAGAGAGAGAGAGAGGAGGGAAAAAAGAAGAGAGAGAGAGAGAGAGAGGAGGGAAAAAAGAGGAGAGAGAAGAGGGGAGGGAGTGAAGGGAAAGAAGGATAGAGAAGAGAGAGGAGGGAGAGGGGATGAAAGAAAATGAAGCGAAAATAGAAGGAGTGAGTGAAGGGAAGGGAATCAAGGGAAATAAGGAGAGAAGGAGGGAAAGGAGTGGAGAGATAAAGGAGAGGGAGACAGCAAAGGAAAGAGATGGAGAAAAGAAAGGAGAGAGAAAAGAAGGAAAAAGAGCGGAGAGAGAGAGAGAGAATACGGAGAATGACAGGAGAAGAAACAAAAAGGAATTGAGTGGAAAATGAGAGAGAAAGAGAGAGAGAGAGAGAGAGGAGAGAAAGTGAGAGAGAGAGAGAGAGAGAGTGAAAAGAGAGAAAGAGACAAATAGACAGACAGTGAAGGAGGGGGAACGGAGGGAAGGAGAGAGAGGGGGGGGAGAGCAAGTGAGGATGAGATAGGGAGAAAAAGAAATAAGATCAATTTTTCCTTTGAAATATATACATGAATGCTACTGCTACTATTGCTAATATTAATAATGACAATATCGTTAGTAATAATGATAATAATAGGAATAATGATAATAATAATGATAATAATAATAATGATAATTATAATAATAATAATAATAATAATAATAATAATAATAATAATAATAATAATGATAATAACAGCAGCAAAATAAAAAATGATAATCATAATAAAGATTATAACGTTGACAATAATAATTTCATAATCATAATGATGATAGTAACTCTAATCATTATAATCCTAATAATAAGAAACGTAACTTATGATGACAAGAATAATTCTGATAATGATAAAAATCACAAATATGATAATAACAACAACAATTATTCTTTAATGAGAATGAGAATAACGATGGATAAATCATTATTTCTTCTCTCTGATAAACATTTAAATATAATTATAAGATAATTTTCCTTCGCCCTCTATTCTATTTTATCTTTTTTTTTACTCTCTGATAAACATTTAAATAACGAAATAATTTCCCTTCGCCCTCTATTTTTTTCCTTCTCTGATAAACATTTAAATAACGAAATAATTTCCCTTCGCCCTCTCTCTCTCTTTTTTTTTTTATATACTCTCTGATAAACATTTAAATATAAGATCATTTTCCTTTACCTTCTATTTTTTCACTAATTTGAATAACGAAATAATTTTCCTTCGCCCTCTCTCTCTTTTTTTTTTTTTTTTTTTTTTTTTTGTCAAAGGTCGGAAACAAACTCAAAGTGCTATCTTTTGTTCCGAAATGTTGTGTTTCGCGCCCGTAGACTTTTGCGCGGGTAGCCATGCGGGCGCGGAAGGGAGCGGGCATGGTGCATTCGTAAGCAAGCAAGCAGAGCCTCTTTGATTCATTTATTCTCCTGTTTTTTTCGTTTTTTTCTTCTTCT
>NW_027213717.1:12500-15000 GCF_042767895.1 Penaeus vannamei | reverse complement strand
CGTCATTTTAATAAGTATTGTTATCATCATTATCATTATTACTCTTATCATTTATCTATCTAGTAGTAGTATCATTATCAATATTGTTATCATTGTTATCATTGCCATTACTAATACTATTAGCAGTTGCATCATATTACTATTATCATTATCAATATCATTATTATTATCATCATATTTTTTATCAATATTTTTATCCTTATCATCACTATCATTACAAATGTGGTTGTCATTATCATTATTAACATCAGCATCATCATCATTATTATTACTAGTAGTTGTATCATTTTCATTACTGTTATTAGTATCATTATCGTCCTTATAATTGTTACTATCACCATTATCAGTATAATCATTATCTTCATTACCTTTATCTTTGTAACTATTACTTTTACTATTATTGTCGTCATTATCATTAGTATCATTATCATGGTTATCATCGTTAACCTTAATCATTCATTCAGGAGGCGTTTGGCAACAATATTTTTGGAAATTTGTTTTTCCTAATTACCATAACAACCAATTATTTCTTTTTACAGTTTTTTATACTGAAATCTTAGAATTTGAATTAAAATTAAATTAAATTGTTTATGATGCAAAAATATAGCACAAATTAACGAATCCAAACAACCAGAACTATAATTTCTGAATAAACTCCGTAACTCGAGCCGCATTTAGAGTAAAGTCTGACCTGTTACATCAGCAGTCTCAGGAAAATTCCGGGTTGTATATAAGAGCGGGTCAGCCTGCCGCCAGCCTTGCCCACTCATACATATGTATGCTGCCTGCACGATCCTCACAGAGTGTGTGTGTGTGTGTGTATGTGTGTGTGTGTGTGTGTGTGTGTGGAGCAGTGTGTGTGTGTGTGTGTGCGTGTGGAGCAGGAGGGTGTCGTGTGTGTGTGTGTGTGTGTGTGTGGAGCAGGAGGGTGCCGTGTGTGTGTGTGTGGAGCAGTAGGGTGTCGTATGTGTGTGCGTGTGTGTGTGTGTGTGCGTTTGCGTGTGTGTGTGTGTGTGTGTGTGTGGAGCAGGAGGGTGTCGTGTGTGTGTGTGTGCGTGTGTGTGTGGCGTGTGTGTGCGTGTGTGTGTGTGTGTGTGTGCGTGTTTGTGTGTGTGTGTGTGTGGAGCAGGAGGGTGTACACGTAGGTTTGAGTGTAGGGGTATGCGTGTGTGTTGGGTTCTGTCTGCAAGAGGGGGAAGGGGGGGAGGGGGGGGGAGGAAGGGAAGTGCGAGGGTATGTGTGTTTCCAGATGACTACACATTATATTGTGTGTGTATCCGTGCTCGTGTGTGCTTGTATTTGCCTCTGTGTGCACGTTTGTACATGTTTCCGTGTATGTGTTTTGGTTTGTGCTCGTACATCCACACACAAGAGCATATCCCTTCGTCTCTGTACGTAGATGTACACACGTTTCGACGTACATGTGTGCACCTTCGCTCTGACCATTATGATGACCGCTTGTTGGTGTGTTATGTGAAAAATATTTGAGCGTTTTCACTGGCCTATAAGGATCAGTCGACGGGAGCGCTGGTATGAGTGTGTAGTGTTATAATTGTACTGTGTGTTAGCGGTTTATTTTATATGCATATATTACAGATATGTGTGTGGTGTGAGTGAATGTGCGTTGTTTGGGAGGGGGGGGGGGAGGTATTCATGTACATGTGTGATATGAGAGCGGTCCAGGCGGAAGCTGCATCGGAGCTCAATCGCATGCCTCTATCACTTCTGCTTTACCGCATATATATATATATATATATATATATATATATATATATATATATATATGTGTGTGTGTGTGTGTGCGTGTGTGTGTGTGTGTGTGTGTGTGTGTGTGTGTGTGTGTGTGTGTGTGTGTGTGAATGTATGTAATATATACATACATACATACATATATATATATATATATATATATATATATATATATATATATATATACATATATATATATAATATATATATATATATATATATATATATATATATATATATAGGTATGTATCTATGTATATATGATATATATAAACGTATATATATATATATATATATATATATATATATATATATATATATATATATATATATATATATATATATGTATGTATGTATGTGTATGTGTGTGTGTCTGCATGCGTGTCTACGCGTATGCATTTGCTTCTGTGTACCCAACTAAAGTACATCCTTGCCTACCCACCTGCACACGTCCCTACACACACACACCTATCCCCACGCACACGCAGTCTCATATACACGTCCCAGACACACTTTCAGGCACACAGTCCCACCACAGTAATTACAATAAGGCCAGCGAATAGGGGAGGGGGGAGGGGGGGGGCACCAGCTGTTCCCCGGGAGCATAAGGACAGATGTAGATTATGAAGGAGAATTCAGGGTGTATGTGGAACAGGGGGACAGTGTTGGATTATATTGTGTGGGGTTAGGACCAATGCGCATATGAAAAATGTATGTTGGTATACTTTATATGTATGCGTACACTTGCATT
>NW_027213716.1:40000-50000 GCF_042767895.1 Penaeus vannamei | reverse complement strand
TCCCTTCCCTTTTCCTTCTTCTCTCCCTCCCTCTCCCTCTTCTCGTCTTCTCTCTCCCTTCCCTTTTCCTCTTCTTCCTTTCCCTTTCCTCTCCTCTCCTTCCTTCTCCCTCTTCTCGTCTTCTCTCTCCTTCCCTTCCCTCTTCTTCCTTCCCCTTCCTCTCCTCCTTTCCCTCCATCCACCCCCTTTTCCCCCCCCCTGTCTCCCCCCCCCCTTTTTTTCCCCCCCTGCCCCCCCCCCCCCTTTTCCCTTCCCCTATCCCTCCATCGCCTCCCTCCATCTCTCCACCCCCTCCCCCTATCCCTCCACCCCCCTTTCCCCCCCTACCTACCCCCCCCTGCCCCCCCCCCCCCTTTATTTCCCTCTACCCCCCACCCCCCCCCACCCCCACACCCCTTTTTCCCCCTCTACACCCCGGGGGTTTGAAGGGGTGAGGGGGGGGGAAGGGGAAGTGGGGGGGTTCCTTAAAACATAACAGGTAGTTCATTAGGGGGGAATTTTAAGGGATAAGAAAGAGGGGGAAAGGGGGAAAGAAGGGGAAAAAAGGGGGGGTTTTTAAATCCTATAATTCCCTCCTCGCCCCCCTTTTTAAACCCCCCCCCCATTTCCCCCCCTCCCCCTTTTCCTATCCCTCCCCCCCCTCCTCTCCCTCTCCCCCCCCTCTCATCTCCCCTCACCCCCTCTCTTTCTCCCTTCCCCCCCCTCCCTTCTGCCCTTCCCCTTCCCTTTTTCCCTCCCCCCCTTCCTCTCCCTTTTCTCTCCCTCACCCCCCCACCCTCCCTCCCCCCCCTTTCCCCTTCTTTCCCCCCCCTTTCACCCCCCTCCTCCCACCCCCCCTTCTCCCCCCCCCCCCCTTTCCCCCCTCCCTCCCCCCCTTCCCCTCTCCCCCCCCCTTCTCCCTCCTCATCCCCCCCCCCCCTCTCCCCCCCCCCCTTTTCCCCCTCTCCCCTTCCCCCCTCCCCCCCCCCTCTCCCCTGGGGGTTTTAAAAAAAGCATTATTTTTTTAAATTTTTTTATTTCTTTGTTTTCTTGTTTCTTTTACTTCTCTTTCTTTAGTTTTGTTTGTGTCTTTTTTTTAAATTTTTACGTGTCTGTCTGTCTATCCTTCTGCCTGCCTGTTTGTCTGTATCCTTGTCTGTCTCTGTCTCTGTGTGTCTGTCTTTCTCTATCTATCTTTCTATCTATCTGTGTATTCGGAAAAGGTATTTAAAAAAAAAAATTTTTGATATAGGAAGTTCTAAAAAAAAAAAAATATATTTTTTATATATATTATATATAAAAAAAAAAAAAAAGGTTCTCAAAAAAATTGATATAAAGAAGTTCTAAAAAAGAAAAGAAAAAGAAAAAAATGCTAGTAAATCGGGATTCAGAAAGTAATAGAAAAAAAATAGACAAAACTTATCAAAATATCGAAATTGGAAAAAATAATGAAAATGATAATGAAAATAATGATGATAATGATAATAATAATAAATACTTAGTGAAATGCAATTAATTAGAATATGAAATGGAATGTGATGTGAATGATGAAAGAATTAAAAGATATGAAATAGGATATTTCATAATTTTAAAAAAACCCGAAAGAAAAACCCCAAAAACCCCCCCAAAGGAACCCCAAAGAAAAAAAAAGCAACTAACCCCAAAAAAAGAACCCAAAAAGCAAATCAAACACAACCCAAAGCAAACCCAAAAGCAACCCAAACGCAAGCCAAAGCAACCCAAAGCAACCTAAAGAAAACCCCCAAAGCAACCAAAAAAACCCCAAAACCCCCCAAAAAAAAGGGGGACCCCCCCGGCAGCTGACGAGACCACGCCCCACGCCCGACCTTGTGGGCGGTCTCTCTCTCTTTCTCTCTCTCTCTCTCTCTCTTTCTATTTATTTTTGTCTGTCTCTCTCTCTCTCTCTCTCTCTCTCTTTCGTTCTCTCTCGCTCTCTCTCTCTCTCTCTCTCTCTCTTTCCTTCCTTCCTCCCTTCCTCTCTCTCACTCCCTCTTTTTTTTCCCCCCCCCCCCCCCCGGGGGGGAAAAAAAGAAGGGGAAAAAAAGTGGGGAAAAAAGAAGGGAGGGAGGAAAGGGAGGGAGAGAAGAAAGGAAGGAGGAAGGAGAAAGAGAGAGAGAGAAAGAAAGAGAAAGAAGAGAGAGAGAGGGGGGAGAAGAGAAGAGAGAGAAATTTTTTAAGGAGCGGTGGAGGAGAAAAGGGGAAAAGGGGGGGGAAAAAGGGGAAAATGGAGGTGAGGGGAAGGGGGGGGGGAAAAGGGGGGGAAAGGGGGGGGGATGGGGGAAGGGGGGGGGGGAAAAAGAGGGGAAGGGGAAAAAAAATTAAAACGGAAAGGGGGGGGATTTGAAGGAGGGGGAGAAGGTAGGGAGGGGGGAGGGGGGATGAGGGGGAAGGGAGGGAGAAAAGGGTAAAAGGGGGGGCCCCCTGGGGGAGGGGGGGGAAAGGGGGGGGAAAGGGGGAAAGGGGGGGGGGGAGTGGTGGGGAGGTCGGAAAAAAGGGAGAGGGGGGGGTGGGGGAAGAGCTTTGGGGTTTTGGGGGGGGTAGGGGGGGGGGAAGCGGGGGAGGGGGTGGGGGGGGGGAAATTTCAGGGGTGTCTAGCAGTTTCCTCTTTTCCCCAAAAAAATTTTTTCCCCAAGAACACCCCCCCCCCTCACTCCCCTCCCCCTCCTTCCTCCAACCCCCCTCCCCCCAAACCCCCCTTTTCCCCCCCCTCCCTTCCCCCACCTCCCCCCCCTTTTTTTTTTTTTCCCCCCCCCCTTTTTTTCCCCCCCTCCCCCTTTTTTTCCCCCCTTTTTTTTTTCCCCCCCTTTTTTTTCCCCCCCCCCCCCTTTTTTTTTTTTCCCCTTTTTTTTTTTTTTAATTTTTTTCCCCCCCCCTTTTTTTTCCCCCCCTTTTTTTTTTTTTTCCCCCCCCTTTTTTTTTTTTTACCCTTTTTTTTAAATTTTTCCCCTTTTTTAATTTTCCCCCCTTTTTTCCCCCAAAAATTTTTTCCCCCTTTTTTTTCCCCCCCTTTTTTTTCCCCCCCCCCTTTTTCCCCCCCTTTTTTTTCCCCCCCCCTTTTTTTCCCCCCCTTTTTTTTTACCCCCCCCTTTTTTTTTTTATTTTTTTCCCCAAACCCTTTTCCCTTTTTTAAAAATTTTTTTTTCCCCCCCCCCCCCTTTTTTTTTTCCCCCCCTTCCCCCCCCTTTTTTCCCCCCCCCCTTTTTTTTCCCCCCCCCCCCCCCTTTTTTTTTCCCCCCCCTTTTTTTCCCCCCCCCCCCCCCCCCCCCCTTTTTTCCCCCCCCCCCCCCCCCCCCCCCCTTTCCCCCCCCTTTTTTTTTCCCCCCCAAATTTTTTTTTCCCCCCCCCCCCCCCCTTTTGGGGGGGGGGGAAAGGAAGGGGGGGGAAAAAGGGGGGGGGGGGGGGGGGGTTTTGGGGGGGGGGGAAAAAAAAGGGGGGGGGGGGGGGGGGGGGGGGGGGGGGGGGGGGGGGGAAAAAAGGGGGGGGGGGGGGGGGGGTTTGGGAAAGGGGGGGGGGGGGTTTTTTGGGGGGGGGGGGAAAGGGGGGGGGGGGGGGGGGGGGGGGTTTTTTTTTTTGGGGGGGGGGGGGGGGGGGGCGGGAGAAGGGGGGGAGGGGGGGGGGGTTGGGGGGGGGGGGGATTGGGGGGGGGGTGGGGGGGGGGGGGAAAAAGAAAGGGGGGGGGGGAAAGGGGGGGGGGGGGGGGGGGGAAAGGGGGGGTTTTTTTTTTTAAAAGGGGGGGGGGGGGGGGAAAGGGGGGGGGGGAGGGGGGGGGGGGGGTTTTTTTTTTGGGGGGTTTTTTTTTAACAAAAATTTTTTTTTTTTTTTAAAAAAAAAATTTTGGGGGGTTTTTTTTTTTTCCCCTTTTTAAAAAAAAGGGGGGGTTTTTTAAAAAAAAAAAAAAATTTTTTTTTTTTTTTTTAAACTTTTTTTTTCATTTTCTTTTATCTTTTTCCCCTTTTTTTTCCTTTTTTTCCCCCCCTTTTTTTAAAAAAAGGGGAAAAAAAAAAAAAAAAAAAAGGGGGGGGGAAAAAAAAAAAAAAAAAAAAAAAAAAAAAAATTTTTTAAAAAAAAAAAAAAAAGAAAAAAAAAAGGGGGGGGGAGGGGGAAAAAAAGGGAAGGAAAGGGGGAAAAAGGGGGGAAAAAAAAAAAAAAAAAAAAAAGGGGGGAAAAAAAAAGGGGGGAAAGGGGGGGAAAAAAAAAAGGGGGAAAAGGGGGGGAAGGGGGGGGGGGGGAAAAAAAGGGGAGGGAAAAAAAAAAGGGGGAAAAGGGGGGAAAAGGGGGGGGGGGGGAAAAAAAAAAGGGGGGGGGGAAAAAGGGGGGGGGGGAAAAAAAAAAGGGGGGAAAAGGGGAAAAAAGGGGGGGGGGGGGGGAAAAAAAGGGGGGGAAAAAAAAAGGGGGGGAAAAAAAAAAAAGGGGGGGGGGGGGGAGGGAAAGGGGGAAAAAGGGGGGGGGAAAGGGGAAAAGGGGGGGGGGAAGGGGGGGGGAAAAAAAGGGGGGGGGAGGGGAAAAAAAGGGGGGGAGAGGGGGGGGGGGGGAAAAAAGGGGGGGGGGGGAAGGGAGGGAGAGAGAGGGAGGGGAAAAAATGGAGGGGGGAAGAGGGGGAGGGAAGGGAGGAGAGAGGGGAGGGGGAAAAAAAAGGGAGGGAGAGGGGGGAGTGGAAGGGAGGGAGAGAGGGAGGAAGGGAGGGAGAGGGGGAGGGAAGGGAGGGAGAGGGGGAGGGAGGGAGAGGGGGATCTAGAAGCCAGGGAGGAGAGGAGGAGGGGAAGGGAGGAGAAATAGGTGGAAAAGGGGAGGAAGGGGGACCAGAAGCCAGGGAGGAGTATGAGGAGTGGAAGCCAGGGAGGAGAGGAAGGGAGAGATCTAGCCAGGGAGGAGGAGGAGGAGGGGTAGGAGAGGAGGAAGGGGGGAAAGGGGTCTAGAACTCAGGGAAGAGGAGGAAGGGGAGGAAAGGGGGGAGGGAGGAGAAGGGAGGGGGGAAAGGGGAGGGGATCAAAAGCCAGGGAGGAAGGAGTTTAGAATCAAAGGAAGGAGAAATAGTGGAAGGAGGGAAAAGGAGATTTAGAACTCCAGGGAGCAGGAGTTGGGGAAGGGAGAGAAGGGGGCGGGGGGAGGGGATGGAAGGGTCGGGGGAGGGGAAGGGAGCAGGAGTAGGGGAGGGAGGGGAAGGAGCAGGAATTAGGGAAGGGAGGGAAGGGAGCAGGAGTAAGGGAAGGGAGGGAAGGGAGCAGGAGTAGGGGAAGGGAGGGGAAAAAAGGGAGCATGAGTAGGAGTAGGAGAAGGGAAGGGAGAGAAGGGAAGTGAGGGAAGGGAGCAGGAGTAGTAGGAGGGAAGGGAGCAGGAGTAAGGGAAGGGAGGGAAGGGAGCAGGAGTAGGGGGGCGGGGGGGGGGTCCATAGCCTGCGGGCGGCACTTCCTCCCACATCGCCCGGGGCTACTACCGCCCTGGCCTTGCAGCTACACGCACATGCTCAATCACAGTGTACGTTCACGCACGCACCGACGTCGTGTACACGGACAAGTACACGCACACATATGCACGTTCACATCGACTCTAGCACCCACACAACGATGCGTACACGGATATATGTGTGTGTGTGTTATATATATGGTATACGTTCAGACACACACACACACACAAACACACACACACACACGCTCAGAGACAGACACGCACGCACACACGTGACATATACACGGATGCATATACATATATAACATACACACGATCACACAAACACACACACACGCACACACACACACACACACACACACACACACACACACACACACACACACACAATTCACCCCCTCCACATACACACACACACACACCAACCCTCCCTCCCCTCCCCAACCCTACCCCCTCCCTCCACCCTCCCTCCCCCTCCACCCCCTCCGGAACACACACACACACCAACGCGCTATTTCCATGTGCACACTCACCAGCTCGTGCACATAACCTGTACACAAAGGCGCGAGCGATGGTTCCTCAAGGTACAAGCTATCAACGGATAAGATTTCTCTTCTTTTGCCGTCTCTGTTGCGCACATACGTCACATGTACACGTATTGCATGTACGTGTATGTGTAGATGTGTAGGTGAGTGTTGAGGGATGTAGTCATATATATGATGATGATGTGTGTATGTATATACGTAGGGATCTATAGTATATATCTATGTTTATGTATCTATCGGGCTGTCTGTTTATCTATCTAGCTGTCTATCTATTTATCTGTTTATTTAAGTGTCTACCTATCTACCTCTCTCTCTCTCTATCTATCTATCTCTCTCTCTCTCTCTCTCTCTCTCTCTCTCTCTCTCTCTCTCTCTCTCTCTCTCTCTCTCTCTCTCTCTCTCTCTCTCTCTCTCTCTCTCTCTCTTTCTCTCTCTTTCTATCTTTCTCTCTCTTTCTGTCTCTGTCTGTCTCTCTTTCTCTCTCTCTTTCTTTCTCTCCGTCTCTGTCTGTCTGTCTGCCTGCCTCTCTCTCTCTCTCTCTATCTGTCTACTCTATCTACCTATCTCTCTCTCTCTATCTCTCCCTCTCAGTCTGTCTGTCTGTCTGTCTGTCATCTGTCTGTCTGTCTGTCTGTCTGTCTGTCTGTCTGTCTGTCTCTCTCTCTCTCTCTCTCTCTCTCTCTCTCTCTCTCTCTCTCTCTCTCTCTCTCTCTCTCTCTCTCTCTCTCTCTCTCTCTCTCTCTCTCTCTCTCTCTCTTTCTCTCCCTCTCTGTCTGTCTGTCTGTCTGTATGTCTGTCCGTCTGCCTCTCTCACTCTCTCTCTCTCTCCCTCTAACCCCCTTCTCTCTATCTGTCTATCTACCTACCTACCTACCTACCTATATACCTATCTATCAAGCAATCTACCTATTTATCTACCTGTTTATCTATCGATCAAACTAAACTCACATAGACATACATGTATAGAAATACACATAAAAACATACACATCAGTCAATATCTACACATATGTAAGTATATATGTACGTATGTAAAAGCACTTACACATTCAAACAATAAAAGTTAAACAAAGAATAATAAAAAAAACGGAAGTCGTAAACAAAACGAACGAGAGAGAGAGAAAAAGAGAGGAGGAAAAAAAAGAGAGAAAAAGAAAGATGTGAAAGGAAGGAATAAAAGAGGAGAGAAGAGAAAGAAATGAATAAAAAATAGAGCGAAGCGAAAAGAAGAAAGAAATGAAATAAAAAAAAGGAGAGAAACAAAAAGAGAAGCGAATGAAAGAGAAACGAAAAGAATAAATCAAAGAATAAGAAAAAAAAATACGAATAAAAAATGGAGACAAACGAAAAGACCCGAATAAAAGAGAAGAGAAAACGAAAATAGTGAATAAAAAGGAGACAAAACAAGAGAATAAAAGATGAGTTAACATAGAGCCGTCATTTACTGCTGTGAAAGGGTTAAATAACTTTGGTTTGTGACTGGTAGACCAAGGGTGAGGTTGACGAGGTGTGTGTGTGTGTGTATTGGGGGTGGGTGTGGGGTGGGGGTGGGGGTGAGTGTTTGTGTGTGGAGAGGGGGTGGGGGTGTATGTGTTTGTGTCTCTTAAGGTAGGGATTGAGGGGTAGTGTTTGTGTTTGTTGTGTGGGGGGGTGGGGGAGTGAGTGTTTGTGTGTGGGAGGAGTAGGGGTGGCATGTGTTTGTGTGTTTGTGGGGAGGGGGTGTATGTGTTTGTGTGTGTGAGAGGGTGGGGGGGGGGTGTATGTGTTTGTGTCTTTGGTAGGGTGGGGGTGAGTGTGTTTTGTGTGTGTGGGGTGGGAGGGTTGGGGGTGAGTGTTTGTGTGTATGTGGGGGTAGGGGGGTGTGTATGTGTGTTTGTGTGTGTGGGGGTGGGGGTGAGTGTTTATTTGTGTGGGGGGGAGGGGGTGGGAGTGTATGTGTTTGTGTCTTTGGTAGGGTGGGGGGTGAGTGTTTGTGTGTGTGGGGGTGGGTGGGAGTGTATGTGTTTGTGTGTGTGGGAGGGTGGGGGTGAGTGTTTGTGTTTGTGTGTAGGGGGGAGTGGGGTGTATGTGTTTGTGTGTGTGAGAGGGTGGGGGTAGTGTTTGTGTGTGTGTGTGTGGGGGAGTGGGGTGTATGTGTTTGTGTGTGTTTGTGTCTGGGAAGGGGTTGTCTAGGTGTGGAGGGTGTAGGGGGTGAGTGTTTGTGTGTGGGGGAGTGGGGTGTATGTGTTTGTGTCTGGGAAGGGGTTTGTTGGGTGTCTAGAGGGGTGGGGGGGGTGTGTGTGTGGAGGGGTTGGGTGTTTGTATGTATAGAAGGGGGTGGTTGCGTGTGTGTATGTGTGTGTGTGCGTAGGATAACCATGTAGGGTTACAATTATATATATATATATATATATATATATATATATATATATATATATATATATATATATATATATATATATATATATATATATAGTTTGCTAATCTCTGTCTGTCTGTCTGTCTCTCTCTCTCTCTCTACCTCCCTCCCTCTCTTCCCCCTTTCTATCTCTTTCATTCTTTTCCCCTCTTTCTGTGTCTCGTGATCTCCTCCCCTTCTGTCTCTCTTTCTCCTTTCTCCTTCTCTCCCCTCTTCCTTCCTTCCGTCTCTCCCCCTTTCTCTTCTAATTATTTCCTTCGTCTGTTTCTTCTCTCCTTCTTCCGTTTCCTTCATTTTTCTTTCTATTCGTTCTTCCCTCTTTCGCCTCTTCTTGTATCCTGTCTTTTCCCTTCTTCTCTTCCTCTGTTTTATTTTGATCTCCTTCCTCACTTCTTTTCCTTCCTCTTTTTCTCTTGTTTCCGTCTCTACCTCTTTCGCTCCTCTTCTCCTCTCTTCCCTTTTTCTCTTCTCTACTTCTCTCTACTCTCTCCTCCTCTCTGTACCTTCTTTTCCTCTTTTCCTCTTTTTCTCCTTTGTCCTCCACCTCGTCCTCTTTTCTCCCCCTTTCCTCCTCTTCCCCCTTTCTCCCTCATCCCATTTACTCTTTTTTCCTCACCCTCTCTCCCCTCTACCCCTTTTCTCTCCTCCTCTCACTCCCTCTTCTCCCCCTTTAACCCTCTCTCTCTCCTCCCCTATACACACCTCTCTCTCTCTCTCTCTCTCTCTCTCTCTTTCTTTCTCTCACTCTCTCACTCTCTCTCTCTCATTCTCTCTTTCTCTCTCTCTCTCTCTCTCTCTCTCTCTCTCTCTCTCTCTCTCTCTCTCTCTCTCTCTCTCTCTCTCTCTCTCTCTCTCTCTCTCTCTCTCTTTTCCCTTCTCCGGTTCCACATCTCCACTCTCATCATTTCTGCTTCTTCCCCCACTCCCCTTTCCTCCCCACTATGTTTAGACGTTTCACCCCTTCAGCTACCCCTCCCCTACCTTCTACCTTTACCCCCCTCCTCCTCCTCTACTTCTTCCTCTCTTTCCTTTCCACTCTCTCCTCCTCCTCCTCTTCTTCTTCCCCTCACTCTCTCCTTCTCTCCTCTACTATCACAAAAAATCAGCCTTCTTCTTCCTCCCCCCACCCTCTTTCCACCTTCCTTCTTCCCTCCCCTCCCCACCTTTTCCCTTCCATTCCTCCTCCCCTCCTCCTTCTTCCACCCCCCACCCCCATATTTCTTCCATGCCTACCCCCCCCCCCCTTCCAGTCCCCCCAACCCCTTGTATTTCTTCCATGTTTTCCCCTCCGCCCCCCTTCCCAACCCCCATAACCCCCACCCCTACCCCTACCCCCCCTTTTTGCCCCCTTCATGTGACCTCTGCCCGCCGCGATCGCCCGAGGGAGAAGGGAGGAGGGGGGGAAAGGAGGGAGAGGGGAGAAGGAGGAATGGGGAAAGGGGGAGGGAAGGAGAAGTGGAAGATCGCACTGGAGCTAACTGACAACGTCTTGGCCCCGGCACCGGGAGAGTGGCCTGGGGAGAGGGTAAGTGTAAGGGAACTTACAGCTCCCTCTTGGCCATTTGCGAGAGAGAGAGGGGGAACGGAACGGAAGAGAAGGACACCCGGACGGAGGGGAGAGGAGAAGGGGAAAGGACGGAGGGAGGGGAAGA
>NW_027213716.1:17500-25000 GCF_042767895.1 Penaeus vannamei | reverse complement strand
AAGAGAGGGAGGAGGAGAAGGGGGAGAAAGGGGAAAGGAAAGGAAGAAACAGAAAGGAGGTGGAAGAGGGGAGAGGGAGACAGGAAGGGGAGAGGGAAGGGAGAAAAGGAGGAAGGTGAGAGGGATGGGAGTTGAGAGAGCTGAGGTTTGAGAGGAAGGAGAGAGGGAGGAGATGAAGGAGATAGGAGAGGAGGAGGGAGTTGAGAGGAGAGGAGAGAAAGGGAGAGGAGAGGAGGTGAATGGAGGAAAGTGAAAGAGGGGTAGTCTAAAGTCTCTCTCTGTCTCTCTCTGTCTCCTCTCTGTCTCTCTCTCTCTCCTCTCTCTCTCTCTCTCTCTCTCTCTCTCTCTCTCTCTCTCTCTCTCTCTCTCTCTCTCTCTCTCTCTCTCTCTCTCTCTCTCTATCTCTCTCTCTCTCTCTCTCTCTCTCTCTCTCTCTCTCTCTCTCTCTCTCTCTCTCTCTCTCTCTCTCTCTCTCATTCCCTCTCTCTCTTTCCTCTCTCTCCCTCCCTCCCTCCCTCCATCCCCCTCTCTCTCTCTTTCCCTCCTTCTCTCTCTCCTTTTAATAAATCATTGTTCCTCATATGCGGTGGGTTAAAGGAAGAGGGAGGGAGGAGGAGGAGAGGACCATTTAAGGAGGGAGTGGACGGTTCTCGGACTAGGGAGGGTGGATGAGGGAGGAAGGAGCGAAGAGAGGCTCGGTTTAAGGGCAGAGTGTGTGTTTGTGTTTTGTGTGTAATTTCGTGTGTAAATGTGGGGGAATGTGTGTGTGCGTGTGTGTGTGTGCGTTTATGTGTTTATGTGCGTGTTTATGTGTGTGTTGATGTGTGTGTTGGGTGTGTGTGTGTGTGGGGGGGTATTGTTGAATGTGTGTGCGTGTGCGTGTGTGTGTGTGTGTGTGTTTATGTGCGTGTGGTTCTGTGTTGTGGGGTGTGAGGGGTATTGGTGAATGTGTGAGCGTGTGTGTTTGTGCGCGTATCTGTGTGTGTGTGTGTGTGTGTGTGTATGTGTGTGTGTGTGTGTGTTAATGTGTGTGTTTATGTGTATGCGTGTGTTTATGTATGTGTGTGTTTATGTGTATGCGTGTGTTCATGTATGTGTGTGTTTATGCGTGTGTGTGTATGCATTTGTATGTATCTTTTTATATTTACACATACGCACACATACACCCCACTTGCGATCATCTAATCTTAAACCCACACAAACAACCACACAATAGACACCCCCCCCCCAAAAAAAAAAAAAAAAAAAAAAAAAAAGTTACCCCTCTCAAAAAAAAAAAAGATTACCTTAAAGAAAACGAGAAGAGGCGAAGCCAGCGAAACAAAAGAGCAGCGAGGTCGTCAACTGCATCTGACATCTGCTATTCATGTCAGCCCCGAGCACCAATCACGTCCGGAACATGTTCAGCCTCTCCATAACATTTCCCTCTTAAAGCTAATTAAACCTATTGAAAATGGACGATGGTCTACTTTTTAAATTTTCCTTTTTTTTATCTTTCTTCTTTTTATTGTCTGTTTCCTTTTTTTCTTGTTTTTTGTTTCTGTCTGTCTGTCTGTCTGTCTCTCTCTCTCTCTCTCTCTCTCTCTCTCTCGCTCTCTCTCTCACTCGCTCTCTCTCTCTCGCTCTCTTTCTCTCTCTCTCTCTTTCTTTCTCTCTCTCGCTCTCTCTCTCTCGCTCTCTCTCTCGCTCTCTCTCTCTCTGTCTCTCCCTCTCTCTCTCTCTGTTGGCCTCTCTCTGTCTCTCTCTCTCTCTCTCTCTCTCTCTCTCTCTCTGTCTCTGTCTATCTCTCTCTCTCTCTCTCTCTCTCTCTCTTTATATGAATGATATAAAAACTGAGAGACAGAAGAGAGAAGAAGAAGAGAAAGAAGAAATTTATAAATAAACAAATAAAAGAGAGTGAGAGAGAAGAAAGAAGAAAGAAGAGAAAGAAGAAAAACAAAGCTGAACAAAGAGACAGACAGAGAAGGCGAAAAAAGAGAAATAAAGAGACATTAAAAAGAGAGAAAGAGAGAAAGAAAAAATAATGAGAAAAAACACAAAAGGGTAGAAAAGGGGTTAGGGAAGGGGACAGAGACCGGGGGAGGAGAGGAGGAAGGGAGGGGAGGGTAGAGCAATGGTTGTGTTCTATTATTAACGAACAGAGAGAGAGAGAGAGAGAGAAAGAGAGAGAGAGGGAAAAAAATCGACCAAGAGCTTTTCAAAACTTATCCAACTTAATCAGCCAAGGAGAAGGACCCATCAGCGTGTGGTTAACAGACGGGCCTCTCCCCCCCCCTCTCCCCTCTCCCCCTCTCTACTCTCTCTCCTCTCTCCTCTCTCTCCTCTCCTCCTCTCCTCTCTCCTCTCCCCCTCTCTACTCTCTCCTCCCCTCTCCTCTCTCTCTCCCTCTCCTCTCTCTCTCCCCCTCTTCCCCTCTCTCCCCTCTCCTCTCTCTCTCCCCTCCTCCTCTCTCTTTCTCGCCTCTCTCTCCCTCTCCCCCTCTCTCCCCTCTCCCTCTCTCTCTCCCCTCTCCTCTCTCTCTTTCCTCTCTCTCCCTTTCTACTCCTCTCACTCTCTCCTCTCTCTCTCCTCCCTCTCCTCTCTCACTCACTCTCTCCCCTCTTCTCTCTCCTCTTCTCTCTCTCTCTCTCCCCCTCTCTCCCCTCTCCCCCTCTCTACTCTCTCTCTACTCCTCTCCCCCTCTCCCCTCTCCTCTCTCTCCCTCCTCTCCTCTCTCTCACTCTCCTTTCCCCTCTCCTCACTCTCTCTCTCTCTCCCCTCTCTCTCTCTCTCTCCCCCTCTCTCCCCTCACCCTCTCTCCCCTTCTATTCCTTCTACTCTCCTTTATCTTATCCTATTCTACTCCTCTTCATCATCATTATCATCGTTATCATCGTCTTCCCATTTATTCTTGCACTCCTACTCTTCCTCCTTTCTTCTGTCACTCTCTTCATCATCTTCTTCTTCCCTCACCTCTTCCTCCTACTCCTTCTCCCCTCTTCTTCATCCTCCTCCTCCTCCTCCTCTCCCCTCTTCCTTCTCCTATTCCTCCTCCTCCTCTTCCTCCTCCTCCTCCTCCTCCACCTCCTCTTCCTCCTCCTCCCTCCTCCCTCCCTCCTCCTCCCCCTCTTCTTCATCCTCCTCCTCCCTCCCTCTCCACTTCCTCCTCCTTCTCCTCCCTCCTCCTCCTCCTCCCTCTTCCTCCACTTCCTCCTCCTCCTCCGCCTCCCCTCCTCCCCTCTTTACTCTTTATCCAATCCCTCTTCCCTCCGCTCCCGTCCCCTCCCCTCTTCTAAACAACGGTATCCGATCCTGTCAAATTGAGCAGAAACCGCCTCGAAAATCAAAGTCTTTCTCTCTCCCCCTCTTCCCCTCTCCTCCCCTCCCCTCCTTTTTCAACTCACCCCTTGCCTTCCCTTCTCCTCTCTTTCTACCCGCCTCCCTGTTTCCTTCATTTTCTCTACTTTTCCTCTTTTTCTTTCCTTCTCTTCATCTTTTTCTTCCTCTTCTTCCCTTCTGCTCTCTTACTTCCCTCCCTTATTCCTCTTTTCTTCTATGTTTCCTTCCTCTTTTCCCCTCCCTTCACTCTCTTTTTTCTTTCTTTCTACTTTCATGCTTCCGCTTCTCTCCTTTCCCTGTTTCTTCCTCTTCTTCCCTTCACTTATCTTTCTCTCCTCCTTTTTTCCCTTTTCTTCCCCCACGTTTCCTCCCTTTTTCCTTCTCTCTTTCTTTCCTCTTTTCTTTCCTTCTCTCCTTTCCCTATTTCTTACTCTTGTTCCCTTCTCTTTCTCCTCCTTATTTTCCCTTCCTCTCTTTATCCCCTCTTACCTTCTTCCTTCGCCCTCTCTCCTTCTTCCCTCCCCTTCTCAAAACCTCTCTCCTCCTTCCTCTCCTCACTTTTTCCTCTCTCTTCCCTTCCCCTCTTATCCCCTCCCCTCCTTTGCATCTTCTCACCCCCCCCCCTCACTTCTCCCTCTTCGTCTTTCCTCATTTATTAACCTCCTTTAATTCTCTCTTTCTGCCTTCCTCCCGAACACAATATGAATAACAACAATGATAGAAGCAATAATGATAATAATAACATTGGTAATAATAGAAATAATAATGATAATGATAACAATGATAATGGAAGCAATAATGATAATAACAACATTGGTAATAATAGAAATAATAATGATAATAACAGCAATGATAATGGAAGCAATAATGATAATAATAACATTGATAATAATAGAAACCATAATGGTAATAATAACAATGATAAAAACCAAATTGATAATGATAATAACATCAATAATATTGCCATGTTAATGGTAATAAACAAAAGATAGCAAATAAATGAATTGGAAGTAAAATAGAATAAGAAATGGGGTATAATTGGTAATGAATAATAAAAAAAAATAACAGATAGATATTTTTTCCTGCTATTTGTAGACTTTGGAATAAATTTGGTTCGGAGATTGTAACTTCTCCGACTCTTGATAAGTTTAAAAGATCAGCTGTTTTTCTTACGTAATTAGCTGACTTTCTTTTCTTTCTTTTCTTTCTATTCTTTCTTAGCTGTATCTTGACCTGCACTGACACCTTTGGGGGTATAAATATCGACTTTTTTCGGTGTGGCTCTTTATATAGCTTACTATAATAGTGATGATAATGATAATAATAATAATAATAGTAATGATAATAATGATGATAATGATAAAAAAAATAATAATAATGATAATAATCAAATAATAATAATAATAATAATAATGATAATAATGATAATAATGATGATAATAATGATAATAATAATGATGATAATAATAATAATGATAACGATAATAATAATGATAATAATAATAATAATAATAATAATAATAATAATAATAATAATAATAATAATAATAATAATAATAATAATAATAATAATAATAATGATAATAATAATAATAATGATAATAATAATGATAATAATAATAATAATGATAATAATAATGATAATAATAATAATAATAATAATGATAACAATAATGATAATAATAGTAATAATAATAATAATGATAATAATAATAATGATAATAATAATAATAATAATAATAATAATAATAATAATAACAATAATAATAATAATAATAATAATAATAATGATAATGATAATGATAATAACAATAATAATAATAATAATAATAATAATAATGATAATAGTAATAATAATAATAATAGTAATAAAAATAATAATAGTAATAATAATATTAATTATAATAATAATAATGATAATAGTAATAATAATAATGATAAATGAATTGAAAGGAAAATAAAAATGAAGAGTGAGGCATACGATGTCTGTCTGTCTCTGTTTCTGTTTCTTTCTCTCTGTTTCTCTCTTTCTCTCTCCGTCTGTTTCTCTCTCTCTCTCTCTCCCTCCTTCTTTTCCCTCCCTCCCTCCCCCTCTCTCTCCCTCCCTCTCCCTCCTTTCCCTCCCTCCCTCCCTTCCTCCCCTCTCCTCCCTCCCCCTCTATCTCTCCCTCCCTCCCTCCCTCCCTCCGCCCCCCCTCTCTTCCCTTTCTCCTCCCTCTCTCTCTCTCTCCCTTTCTCTCCTTTCCCTCCCTGCCCCCCCTCTCTCTCTCTCTCTCTCTCTCTCTCTCTCTCCTTTCCATCGCCTTCCTCCCCCTCTCTCTCCCTCCCCCCCTCTCTCCTCTCCCTCCCTCCCTCTCTCTCCCTCCCTCTCCTCCTCCCTCTCTCTCTCTCTCTCTCTCTTTCTATCTCTCTCCTTTCCCTCCCTCCCTCCCCTCCCCCCTCCCTCCCTCCCCCCTCTCTCTCCCTCCCCTCCCTCCCTCCTCCCCCCCTCTCTCTCCCCCTCTCTCTCTCTCTCTCTCTCTCTCCTTTCCATCCCCCCTCTCTCTCTCTTTCTCTTTCTCTTTTCTCCTTTCCCTCCCTCTCCCCCTCTTTCTCTCTCTCTTCTCTCTCTCTCTCCCCCTCCCTCCCTCTCTCCCTCCCTCCCTCCCTCCCCTCCCCTCCCCCTCTCTCTCTCCCTCCTTTCCCACTCCTCTTTCCTCACACACCCGGCATGCGATTTCCCCGTGCCGAGTGTGGCTGTAATCTGAGCCTCGGATTTGCGCAGGATTTCGTTGTGTCCGATTCTAAACACTGATCCTTTTTCCCTCCCTTTCCCCTCTCCCCTTTCCCCTCTCCCCCTTTCCCCTCTCCCTCTTACTCCTCCTACTTCCCTCCACTTTTCCCCCTCCTCCCCTTTTTCTTTCAAATCCCCGCCCTCTCCCTCCCTCCCCTCCCCCCCTCTCTTTCCCCTCTCTCTTTCCCTCCTGCCTCTCCTCCTCTCCCCCTCTCTTTCCCCTCTCCCCTCTTTCTCTGTTTCCTATATCTGTTGGTCATTGTCCTTATCTTTTATGTGTGTTTTTTTTTGTGTGTCTGTGTGTGTGTGTTTTTTTTTTTTACTCTTTTCCTTTCTTTTCTCATATTTCTTTCTCTCTCTCTCTCTCGTTCTCTCTCTCTCTCTTTCTCTCTCTCTCTTTCTCTCTCTCTCTCTCTCTCTCTCTCTCTCCCTCTCTCTCTCTCTCTCTCTCTCTCTCTCTTTCTCTCTGTCTCTTTCCCTCCTCTTCTTTTCTTTCCTTATTTCCTCTTCCTTCCCTCATCTTCCCTTTCTTCTTCTCTCCCAATCCCTTCCTATCTCCGTCCCTCCTCTCCCTCCTTCCATTTCTCCTTCCCTTCCCTCCCCCTTCCCTCCCTTTTCCCGCTCCTTCCCTCCCTCGCTGTCCCCCTCCCTTCTTCCCTTCTCTTTACCCTACTCTCTTCCTTCCCATCTTCCCCCCCCCTCTCTCCCTCCCGTCCCTCCCTCGCTTCCCCCACCTTCCCTCCCTCCTTCTCTCCTTTATCCAAACTCAACTTCTTTTCCCTCCCCCTCCCTCCCTCCATCCCGTCCCCTTCTCCCACCTTCCCTCCCTCCCTTCTCTCTCCTTTATCCAACTCTCCCGCCTCCCTCCCTCCCCCTCTCTCCCTTCCTCCCTCCCTGTCCCCTTCCCCCCACCTTCCCTCCCTCCTTCTCTCCTTTATCCAAACTCAACTGCTTTTTCCCCTCCTCTCCTCCCTCCCTCCCGTCCCCTTCACCCACTTCCCTCCCTCCTTCCCTCCCTTCTCTCCCCCTTCTTCCTCCCTCCCTCCCGTCCCTTCCCCCCACCTTCCCTCCCTCTGTCTCTCCTTTATCCAAACTCAACCGCTTCCCTCCTCCCTCCCTCCCTCCTCCAGTCCCCTTCTCCCACTTTCCCCTCCCTCCTTCCCTCCTCCTTCTCTCCCCCTTCCCTCCCTCCCTCCCGTCCCTCCCTCCCTCCCCCCCTTCCCCCACCTTCCTCTCCCTCATCCCTCCTCCTTTGTCCAAATCTCCTCCTTCCTCCTCCCCCTCCCTCCCTCCTTCTCTCCCCCTTCCCTCCTCCCTCCCGTCCCCTTCCCCCCCACTTTCCCTCCCTCCTTCCCTCCTTTATCCAACTCTCCGCCTCCTCCCTCCCTCCCTCCCTACACTGTCCAAAT
>NW_027213716.1:10000-12500 GCF_042767895.1 Penaeus vannamei | reverse complement strand
TCTTTCTCTCTCTCTCTCCCTATTTTGTCGTGTTTTCCCCCTCTCTCTATTCTTTCTTTCTGGCTCTGGCTCTCTCTCTGTCTCTTCTCCTTTCTCTCTATCTCTCTCTCTCTTTCTCTCTCTCTCTCTCTCTCTCTCTCTCTCTCTCTCTCTCTCTCTCTCTCTCTCTCTCTCTCTCTCTCTCTCTCTCTCTGTCTCTCGCTCTCTCTCTCTCTTTCTCTCTTTTATTGCATTTTCCCCTCTTTTCCCTTTTCGTGCATCCTTCTCTATTCCCCGTTTTATCAAATTTTCCCTTCTCTCTCTATTTTTCTCCTCTCTCTCTTTCTCTATTTTATTATATTTTCCCTTGTTTCCCTTTTCGTCCATCCTTCTCTATTCCCTTTTTATCATATTTTCCCATCTCTCTTTCTTCTTCCCTTTTCTCCTTTCTCCATCTCTCTCTTTTATCATCTGGTTCTTCATTTCATTTTCTTCTCCTCTTTTCCAATCCATCCCTCTCCATCTCTCTTTTATCACATTCTCCGCTTCTTCTCTCTTCTCTATACCTCTCTTTCCATTCTCTCTTATCATCGTTTCTCCTCTTTTCCCTTCTCCTTCTTCTCTCTTCCCAACCCTCTTTTCTCTTTCCCTTCCCCTCTCTTTCTATCTTTCAGTTTTATTCTTCCTTCCCCTCTCTTTCTATCTTTCAATTCCCTCTTTCTATCTTTCAGTTCTATTCTTCCTTCCCCTCTCTTTCTATCTCTCAATTCTCTCTTTCTATCTTTCAATTCTCTCTTTCTATCTTTCAATTTTATCTTTCCTCTCTTTCCTCTCCTCTATCCTTCACTCCTCTTCCAAAGATGATAATAAAGATAATAGCAATAATAATGATAGTAATAACAATAGATATTTATATTTAGAGGCCGCCAGAGAGAGCATACCTCCGCCAGGGCAAAAAGATCGCTGATGCATTAAAAATATTCTCTTGAAGAATTACATTAAAAATGATGATAGTGATGATAATAATATTGGTAATGATAGTAATGATGATAATGATAATGAAGATAATATTGATAATGATAGTAATAATGATAATGATATTGATAATGATAGTAATAATGATGATAGTGATGATAATAATGATGATGATAATAATATTGGTAATGATAGTAATGATGATAATGATAATGATGATAATATTGAAAATGATAGTAATAATTATAATGATATTGATAATGATAGTAATAATGATAACAGTGATGATAATAATGATGATGATAATAATATTGGTAATGATAGTAATAATGATAATGAAGATAATATTGATAATGATAGTAATAATGATAATGATATTGATAATGATAGTAATAATGATGATAGTGATGATAATAATGATGATGATAAGGATATTGGTAATGATAGTAATAATGATAATGATAATGATGATAATATTGATAATGATAGTAATAATTATAATGATATTGATAATGATGATAGTAATAATTATAATGATGATAATGATAATGATAACAATAATAAAGGTAATGATAATAATGATAAATAAATAAATAAAATTAACTGTCGGTCTGCGACACTGCGAATGGAATGAGAAGATAAAAAAGGACACAGAGAAGGAATGAGAAACGAAAATAAGAGGAAATGAAAAGAAGAAGAAATATATATGAATATATATATATATATATATATATATATATATATATATATATATATATATATATATATATATATATATATATATATATATATATATATATATATATATATATATATATATATATATATATTTAAATATGATGTGCGAGAAAGATTTAGAGAGAGAGAGAAAAACAGACAAATAGATAAATAGGTAGATAAAGACAAATTGACAGACGTACAGACAGACAGACAAACACGCAAAGAATAAAAAAGATAAAAAAGATTTTTTAAAATCGCAAAAAAGAGAAATTTTCAACCAGATCGAGCGAGAAACACAACCGCATAACCCCCAAAGCGAAAGGGAATAAGCACAGACCCCGAGAACGAGAGGAACAAGAAGCCAAAGGGATAATTTCCTGTCGGTCAGAACTTGTCGTCCAGCGAGCGAGCGAGTGAGCGAGTGAGAGAGAGCGAGTGACGAGTATCTGTTATCACTCCGGTTATTAGCATAGTCTCGCCCGCCCATCAGGCTGTGACGTCACGAGGCGGGAGGGACCCCGAGCCTAAATTATTTATCTTGCAGATGTTTGGGAATCAAATCTAAGGGGTTATTATTATTTTTTTTTTGGGGGGAGGAGGGGGTAAGGGAAGGTTAGAGGGAGTTGGGGATTAAGGGGATAAATGGGATTCTTCTACCAATAGTGATGATAGTAATGATGTTGATGATAATAATGATAACCATAATAATAGGAACAATAATGATAACATTATTGTTATTACTGTTGTATTTATCATTATCATTATTATTATTGTTATTACTATTATCATTAATACTATCATCATTGACATCATTATTATCATTTTA
>NW_027213715.1:87500-92500 GCF_042767895.1 Penaeus vannamei | reverse complement strand
CCCTCTCTACGCCCTCCCTCCCTCCCTCCCCCTACCCCTCTCTCTCCCCTCCCTCCCTCCCCCTACCCCTCTCTCTCCCTCCCTCCCTCCCCCTACCCCTCTCTCTCTTCCCTCCCTCCCTCCCTCCTACCCCTCTCTCTCCCCCTCCCTCCCTCCCCCTCCCCCTACCCCCTCTCTCTCCCCTCCCTCCCTCCCCCTACCCCTCTCTCTTCCCTCCCTCCCTCCCTCCCACCCTCTCTCTCTCCCTCCCTCCCTCCCTCCCCCTACCCCTCTCTCTCCCTCCTTCCCCCACCCCTCTCTCTCCCCTCCCTCTCTCTCCCCTCCCTCCCTCCCCCTGCCCCTCTCTCTCCCCTCCCTCTCTCTCCCCTCCCTCCCTCCCCCCCTACCCCTCTCTCTCCCCTCCCTCCCTCCCCCTACCCCTCTCTCTCCCCTCCCTCCCTCCCCCTACCCCTCTCTCTCCCCTCCCTCCCTCCCTCCTACCCCCTCTCTCCCCTCCCCTCCTCCCTTCCCCCTACCCCTCTCTCCCCTCCCCTCCCCCTCCCCCCACCCCTCTCTCTCTCCCTCCCTCTCTCTCCCCCCTACCCTCTCTCTCCCCTCCTCCCTTCCCCCTCCCTCTCTCCCCCCTACCCCTCTCTCTCCCCCCCCCCTCCCTTCCCCTACCCCTCTCTCTCCCCTCCCTCCCTCCCTCCTACCCCTCTCTCTCCCTCCCTCCCTCCCTTCCCTACCCCTCTCTCTCTCCCCTCCCTCCCTTCCCCCTACCCCTACTCCTCCCTCTCCCCTCCCTCCCTCTCCCTCCCTCCCTCCCCTCACTCCCTCCCCCTCCCCTCTCCCCTCCCCTCCCTTCCCCCTCCCCCTCTCTCTCCCCTACCCCTCTCTCTCCCCTCCCTCCCTCCCCCTACCCCTCTCTCCCCCTACCCCTCTCCCCCCTACCCCTATCCCTCTCTCCCCCCTACCCCTCCCTCCCCCTCCCTCCCTCCCCCTCCCCTCTCTCTCCCCTACCCTCTCTCTCCCCCTCCCCCTCTCCCTCCCCCTCCCCCCCCACTCTCCTCCCCGTATCACAAGCGTATTAACAAGTACCCGACTTCCCGAAACCCGAAATTAGTCGGTTAATTCATCACACTCTGATTTGTGGTGACAACAGCTTCGACCAGTGGGATTTTTTTCTTCTCTTTTTCTCTCTCTCTCTCTCTCTCTCTCTCTCTCTCTCTCTCTTTTTCTCTCTCTTTCTCTCTCTCTCTCTCTCTCTCTCTCTCTGTCTGTCTGTCTGTCTGTCTGTCTGTCTCTCTCTCTCTCTCTCTCTCTCTCTCTCTCTCTCTCTCTCTCTCTCTCTCTCTCTCTCTCTCTCTCTCTGTCTCTCTCTCTCTCTCTCTCTCTCTCTCTCTCTCTCTCTCTCTCTCTCTCTCTCTCTCTCTCTCTTTTTTGTGTCTTTATTTTCTGTCTCTTTGTTTTTTCTTTCTTTTTCTGTTTGTTTGGGGGTTTGTCTGTGTCTCGTGTCATCTTTATCTCCCTCTCTTTCTTTTTTGTTTTATTTTCTGTTTCTTTGATTTTTCTTTCCGTATGTTTTTGTTTCATTTTTTTCTGTCTTGTGTCTATGTCTTTCTTTCTGTCTATTTTGTATGTATTTGACACTCTGTCTGGCTTTATATCTGTCTCTGTCTGTCTGTCATTGTCTGTCTTGCGTCTGTCTTTTGCTCTTGTTTTCCTTCTGTAGTCCCCCTTCAATCCCCCCTTTCCTCACCCTCTCATTCTCCCTCATTCTGTCAACTTTCTTCGTCTTCTTCCTCTCTTTCTCCCTATCCCTCTTCTTCTTTCACCTTTATCTCCCTCTCCTTCCTCTATTTTCTTCTCCTTCTCTTCCCATCATTCCCTCTCCCTCCCTCCCTTCCTCTCCCTCCCTCCCTTCCTCTCCCTCTCCCTCATTCTCCTCCCTCTCTCTCCTCCCTCCTTCTAAAAACACCTTTCCATTAATCCTTTTTCCTCAGCACTGCTAACGGATCTCAAAGTTGTCCATCACCCCACTCATCCTCATCCTCCCCCACCTCCCATCACCCCCTCCTCCCAATCCCATAACCCATCACCCCCACCCCCTCCTCCCATCACCCCTCTTCCCCCATTTCCCATCACCCCCACCCATACCCACCTCCTATTACAACCACCTCTTCCCCACCCAACCACCACCTCCCATCACGGCCCCCCTCCCCTACCTCCATTCACCCACCCCTCCTCCCCGTCTCCCATCCCCACTTCCTATCACCCTCCTCCCTCCTCACCTCCCAACCCCACCCTAACCACCCACCTCCCCCACCCCGCCTCTCCCTCCCCCACACCTCCTCCCATCACCCCTCCCACCTCCCATCCCCCCACCTCTCTTCCCCCACCCATCCCAACACCTCCCATCACCCCTCCTCCCCCTCTCCCCACCTCCCATCACCCCTCCCAACACCACCCCCCCACCCCGCTTCCAAATCCCACCACCCCTCTCCCCACCTCCCAACACTCACCCCTCCTCCCCCTCTCCCCATCCTCCCTCCCCCTTCCCCCTCTCCCCCATCCTCCCTCCCCCTCCCCCAACTCTCCTCCCAAGACCCACCTCTCCTACCCCTCCTCCCCACCTCCCTCCCCCACCACCCAACACCCACCCCACCCCCGCCTCCCCACCTCCCATCACCCCCACCCACCCACCCCATCACCCCACCTCCCATCACCTCCCATCACCCCCACCACCCACCTCCCCCACCCCTCCCTCCCCCACCTCCCATCACCCCACCTCCCATCCCCCCACCAATCCTCCCCCTCCCCCGTCTCCCAACACCCCCACCCATCCCCCCCACCACCCAACACCCATCCCACCCCTCCTCCCCACCTCCCAACACCCACCCCACCCCCTACCCCCCATCATCCTCCCCACCTACCCCCCACCTCCCATCACCTCCTCCTTCCTCCCATCACCCCCCACCCACCCACCTCGCGCCTTCGCTCCATCTCCCTAATGGCAGAGCACAAGAGTTGATGTGTGGATGGATAAATCTCGACGTGATAACTCTCGCTTAATTGATGCTTGCGTGATGAAGAAGAAAAGAAAAAAAAAAGGAAGAGAGAGAGAGAGAGAGAGAGAGAGAGAGAGAGAGAGAGAGAGAGAGAGAGAGAGAGAGAGAGAGAGAGAGAGAGAGAGAGAGCGAGAGAGAGAGAGAGAGAAAGAGAGAGAGGGGGGGAAAGAGAGGGAGAGAGAGAGAGGGGGAGAGAGAGAGAGAGAGAGAGAGAGAGAGAGAGAGAGAGAGAGAGAGAGAGAGAGGTAGAGAGAGGACAGAGAGAGGGAGAGAGAGAAAGAGAGAAAGAGAGAGAGAGAGAGAGAGAGAGAGAGAGAGAGAGAGAGAGAGAGAGAGAGAGAGAGAGAGAGAGAGAGAGAGAGAGAGGGAGAGAGAGAGAGAGAGGAAAAAAAAGGAAAAAAATAACGTAGGAATTGAAAAGTGGTTTTCTATCGGAATTTTGATGAATATCTATGTAGCTCATTCTTTAATACCATTGTTGTTATCAGCATTCTTATCATTGTTATTGTAATAGCTATTATTATTATTGTTATTATTATCGTTATTAATATCATCATCATTTTTACTACTATCATCATCACCATTATTATCACTATTATCATTGTTATTATTGTTATCATTATTAGTAGTATTATCGGTGTTATCATCATCATCATCATCATCATCCTTATTATCATTAATTTTATGGTTATTATTGTTACCATTAATATTAACATCATTGTTCTTATCATTTCTTTCCATTATTATCATTATCACTATAATTATCATCATTGTCATTAATAACATTTTCATTATTATCATTATCATTATAATCCTAATAATCATCATTATGATCATCACCATGATTATTATCACCTTCATCATTATCATCTTAATCATCATTTTACTGATTACAAATTACACACAAATAAAAAGCAAAGAAAAAAAAAAAAAACATCCTTTATTTCTTTCTCCTCATATCTATAATCGATCTAATCTTCTCCTTCCTTTCCATTCCCCTCATTATTCCCTCTTCATATCTCCTGCTTCTCTTATCTTCCCTTCTTCTATTCTTCTTCTATTTCCAAAAATCTTCTCCTTCAGGATCCCGACCTTCCTTCGCCGGCAGCCAAGGAGTCTAAGGAGGAGGAAAAACTGATTAACATCTCTCGGGAGAAGGATTTTCGAGAAGGATTTGGAGTTGAGGTATGTTCTTGGAAGGAAACAAGGGTTTTTGTCTTTTTTTTTTACTTTTTTTTTTGTCTTTTTTTTCTTTTTTTTCTTTTTCTTTTTTTTTGCTTTTTTTTTTTTTTTTTTTTTTTTTTTTAACTGCGTCTTGGTCTTCGTTTTTGTTTCTTTTTTTTAATCTTTATCTTATCTTCCTTGCTTCATCCTTCTCTTTTTCTTTTTCATACTGCTGCTTTTCTTTCTTTTTCTTATTTTTATTCTTCTCCGCTTCTTTTGCTCCTACTCTTCTTTTTCTTCTTCTTCTCTCCCTCCTCCTCCTTCTTTCTTTTCTCCATCTCCCTCCTCCTCCATTTCCTCATCGTCTCCCCCCTCCTCTACCTCTTTCCTTCCTCCCCCTCCAACTCTTCCTTTTCCTCCTCTTTCTTTCCTTCACCTCCTCCTCTTCTCCCCCTCTTCCTCCTCTTTCTTTTCTCCACCTCCTCCTCCTCCTCTTTCTTTTCTCCCCCTCCTCCTCCTCCTCTTTCTTTTCTCCCCCTCCTCCTCCTCCTCCTCCACTTCCTTCTCTTCTCCCTCCTCCTCCCTCCTCATCTCCTGCTTTCCTCCCCATCCTCCCTCCTCCACTCCTCATCTTCCCCTCCTCCTCCTCATCTTCTTCTACTTTCCTCCCCCTCCTCCTCCTCCTCTTTCTTTCTCCCCCTCCTCCTCCTCCTCCCCTCCTCCTCTTCTCCCCTCCTCCTCTTCCTCATCTTCCTCCCCCTCCTACTCCCTCCTCCTCCTCCTTCTCCT
>NW_027213715.1:65000-72500 GCF_042767895.1 Penaeus vannamei | reverse complement strand
AGAAGGAAAATGAATTGAAAATAAAAATGGAATAGAGAAAGGAGAAGAAGAAAAAACATCTTGTGAAAGGGAAGACGAAGTTACCGAAATCGTAAAAGAAGTAAAAAATTAAATAGAATGAAAAAGTAAAAACAAAAAAAAGAAAAAAACGAGAAAAAAAAATAGTAATAATAATAATAATAATAATAATAATAATAATAATAATAATAATAATAATAATAATAATAATAATAACAATAATAATAATGATGATAATGATAATAATAACGATAATAATAATAATAATAAAATAGAAAAAAATATATAATGATAATAAAACCCGAAGAATCCTAGGAATCTTAGGAGATCCTCAAGGAGTCAGAGGAGACACCCCAGACACCCGATGAAAAAGGATCTGGAAGACACAAGGAGGAGAAAGCCGACGGGAGAGCCAAGGATAAGCCCCCCCCTCCCCCCTTCTCCCCCTTCCCCCTTCTCTCCCCCTTCCTCCCCCTTCCCTTCTCTTCTCCCCCTCCTCCCCTTCCCCTTCTCCCCCCTCTCCTCCCCCTCCCCCTCCCCCTTCTCCCCCCTTCTCCCCCCTCCCCTCATCCTCCCATCTTATTTAGATCCAAATTACTTGTCTTTATACGTGAGTGTTATCGCTTACGTTACGCTGTGAGTTTGTTATTGTTTGTTACTTTGACAACAATAGTGATTTTGATTGATGGGATTAAAGAAAAAAAGGATGAATGGGAGAATGGTTTAATGATTGTGAATTATTTTGGTTTATTTTGTTTATTGAAATGCTGGTATTGCTATGATTCCGCTGCTACTATTACTATTATTACTACTACTATTGCTACTACTACTACTACTACTACTATTACTACTACTATTACTACTACTACTACTACTACTACTACTATTACTACTACTATTACTACTACTACTACTACTACTACTACTACTACTACTACTGCTGCTGCTGCTGCTACTACTAATACTTTTACTAATCCACCACAACCACTTCTACTACCACCGCCACCACCACTACTGCTACTAATAAAGAAAATAATAATGATAATAATACCTCTACTAATAATTATACTATCACTACTATTACTCCAAATACTACTTCTGCAACTACTACTGTTACTATTACTACTACAACTACTTTTACTACTATTACTCCAAATACTACTTTTATTACTACTATCATAACTCCAACTGCTTCTACTGCTGCTGCTCCTATACATGATAAGACATGACTAAAAATCAAATAAAAGTTATAAAATTGTATTTATAAATGCGATAAGATGTTATAATGTTAGAATAAAATCAAATGCATTATAAAGTTAGTTTTATTTTTTTTTTCATAAAATCAATAAAAGAAATAAAGATATACATGTTAAACTTTGTCCCTAAGATTAAAAAAAAAAAAAAAAAAATCAACAATAATAATTACATTTGAAGCTTATATATAAGACCGTTCATACAAAAGGAAAATAATTACAAAATCAAGTAAGATATACTACATTACGTATAAGATCCTGTAAGATAAGAATAATTTCTATCAATACAAACCTAAAAAAGGAAAGGAAAGAAAAGAAAAAAGACAAAAAAAGTAAGATAAGAATAATTTCTATCAATACAAACCTAAAAAAGGAAAGGAAAGAAAAAAGACAAAAAAAGTAAGATAAGAATAATTTCCATCAATACAAAGCTAAAAAAGGAAAGGAAAGAAAAGAAAAAAGACAAAAAAAGTAAGATAAGAATAATTTCTATCAATACAAAGCTAAAAAAGGAAAGGAAAGAAAAGAAAAAAGACAAAAAAAGTAAGATAAGAATAATTTCTATCAATACAAAGCTAAAAAAGGAAAGGAAAGAAAAAAAAGACAAAAAAGTAAGATAAGAATAATTTCTATCAATACAAACCTAAAAAGGAAAAGAAAGAAAAGAAAAAGACAAAAAAGTAAAATAAGAATAATTTACATTAATACAAAGCAAAAAAAAGAAAGGAAAGAAAAGAAAAAATATATAAACAATAAGATAAGATTAATTTCTAACAATACAAAGCAAAAAAAGGAAAGAAAAAAAAGAAAAAAGACAAAAAAAGTAAGATAAGAATAATTTCTATCAATACAAACCTAAAAAAGGAAAGGAAAGAAAAGAAAAAAGACAAAAAAAGTAAGATAAGAATAATTTCTATCAATACAAAGCTAAAAAAGGAAAGAAAAAAAAGAAAAAAGACAAAAAAAGTAAGATAAGAATAATTTCTATCAATACAAACCTAAAAAAGGAAAGGAAAGAAAAGAAAAAAGACAAAAAAAGTAAGATAAGAATAATTTCTATCAATACAAACCTAAAAAAGGAAAGAAAAGAAAAAAGACAAAAAAAGTAAGATAAGAATAATTTCTATCAATACAAGCCTAAAAAAGGAAACAAAAGAAAAAACACAAAAAAAGTAAGATAAGAATAATTTCTATCAATACAAGCCTAAAAAAGGAAAGGAAAGAAAAGAAAAAAGACAAAAAAAGTAAGATAAGAATAATTTCTATCAATACAAACCTAAAAAAGGAAAGGAAAGAAAAAAGACAAAAAAAGTAAGATAAGAATAATTTCTATCAATACAAACCTAAAAAAGGAAAAGAAAGAAAAGAAAAAAGAAAAAAAAAGTAAGATAAGAATAATTTCTATCAATACAAACCTAAAAAAGGAAAGGAAAGAAAAGAAAAAAGACAAAAAAAGTAAGATAAGAATAATTTCTATCAATACAAACCTAAAAAAGGAAAGGAAAGAAAAGAAAAAAGACAAAAAAAGTAAGATAAGAATAATTTCTATCAATACAAACCTAAAAAAGGAAAGGAAAGAAAAGAAAAAAACCAAAAAAAGCAAGATAAGAATAATTTCTATCAATACAAACCTAAAAAAAGAAAAGAAAGAAAAGAAAAAAGACAAAAAAAGTAAGATAAGAATAATTTCTATCAATACAAACCTAAAAAAGGAAAGAAAAGAAAAAAGACAAAAAAAGTAAGATAAGAATAATTTCTATCAATACAAACCTAAAAAAGGAAAGAAAAGAAAAAAGACAAAAAAAGTAAGATAAGAATAATTTCTATCAATACAAACCTAAAAAAGGAAAGGAAAGAAAAGAAAAAAGACAAAAAAAGTAAGATAAGAATAATTTCTATCAATACAAACCTAAAAAAGGAAAGGAAAGGAAAGAAAAAAGACAAAAAAAGTAAGGTAAGAATAATTTCTATCAATACAAACCTAAAAAAGGAAAGGAAAGAAAAGAAAAAAGACAATAAAAGTAAGATAAGAATAATTTCTATCAATACAAACCTAAAAAAGGAAAGGAAAGAAAAGAAAAAAGACAAAAAAAGTAAGATAAGAATAATTTCTATCAATACAAACCTAAAAAAGGAAAGAAAAGAAAAAAGACAAAAAAAGTAAGATAAGAATAATTTCTATCAATACAAACCTAAAAAAGAAAAGGAAAGAAGAGAAAAACCTAAAAAAGGAAAGAAAAGAAAAGAAAAAAGACAAAAAAAGTAAGATAAGAATAATTTCTATCCAATACAAACCTAAAAATGGAAAGGAAAGAAAAGAAAAAAGAAAAAAAAATTAAGATAAGAATAATTCCTTTCAATAAAAACATAAAAAAGGAAAGGAAAGAAAAAAGACAAAAAAAGTAAGATAAGAATAATTTCTATCAATACAAAGCTAAAAAAGGAAAGAAAAGAAAAAAGACAAAAAAAGTAAGATAAGAATAATTTCTATCAATACAAACCTAAAAAGAAAAGAAAAAAAAGAAAAAAGACAAAAAAAGTAAGATAAGAATAATTTCTATCAATACAAACCTAAAAAAGGAAAGGAAAGAAAAGAAAAAAGACAAAAAAAGTAATATAAGAATAATTTCTATCAATTCAAACCTAAAAAAGGAAAAGAAAGAAAAGAAAAGAAAGACAAAAAAGTAAGATAAGAATAATTTCTATCAATACAAAGCTAAAAAAGGAAAGGAAAGAAAAGAAAAAAGACAAAAAAAGTAAGATAAGAATAATTTCTATCAATACAAACCTAAAAAAGGAAAGAAAAGAAAAAAGACAAAAAAAGTAAGATAAGAATAATTTCTATCAATACAAAGCTAAAAAAGGAAAGAAAAGAAAAAAGACAAAAAAAGTAAGATAAGAATAATTTCTATCAATACAAACCTAAAAAAGGAAAGGAAAGAAAAGAAAAAGACAAAAAAGTAAGATAAGAATAATTTCTATCAATACAAACCTAAAAAGGAAAGGAAAGAAAGAAAAAAGACAAAAAAAGTAAGATAAGAATAATTTCTATCAATACAAAGCTAAAAAGAAAAGAAAAAAAGAAAAAGACAAAAAAGTAAGATAAGAATAATTTCTATCCAATACAAACCTAAAAAGGAAAGAAAGAAAAGAAAAAAGACAAAAAAAGTAAGATAAGAATAATTTCTATCAATACAAACCTAAAAAAGGAAAGGAAAGAAAAGAAAAAAGACAAAAAAAGTAAGATAAGAATAATTTCTATCAATACAAACCTAAAAAAGGAAAGGAAAGAAAAGAAAAAAGACAAAAAAAGGAAGATAAGAATAATTTCTATCAATACAAACCTAAAAAAGGAAAGAAAAGAAAAAAAAGAAAAAAGACAAAAAAAGTAAGATAAGAATAATTTCTATCAATACAAACCTAAAAAAGGAAAGGAAAGAAAAGAAAAAAGACAAAAAAAGTAAGATAAGAATAATTTCTATCAATACAAACCTAAAAAAGGAAAGGAAAGAAAAGAAAAAAGACAAAAAAGTAAGATAAGAATAATTTCTATCAATACAAACCTAAAAAAGGAAAGGAAAGAAGAGAAAAAAGATAAAAAAAAGACGAATTTACTTAACAAAACACGCTGCGACAACCCGAGATGAATGCGTGTTTAGAGACATGTCCGTTGATCTCAAAAGAAGAAGGAGAAGAGAGGAGGAGGAGGAGGAGGAAGGACAGGAGGAGGGGGAAGGGGAGGGGGAAGGGAGAGGAGGAGGGGGAGAAGAAGGGGGAGGGGGAAGGGAGAAGAGGAGGATGTAGAGTGGGAAGGGGAGGGAGTAGGAGGGAGAGAGAGAGGGAGGGGGAGGAGGAGGAGGAGGAGGAATAGGAGGAGGAAGGACAGGAGGAGGGGAGGGGAGAGTAGGAGGAGGAGGAAGGGGAGGAGTAGGAGTAGGGGGAAAGGGAGGGGGAGGGGGAGGAAGAGGAGGAAGGACAGGAGGAGGAGGAGGGAGGGAGGAGGATGTAGAGGGGGAAGGGAGGAGTAGGAGGAGGGGGAGAGAGAGGGGGAGGGGGAGGGAGGGAGGGAGGAGGAGGAGGAGGATGGGGAGGATGAGGAGGAAGGACAGGGGGAGGAGGAGGGAGAGGAAGAGGGGGAGAGAGAGGAAGGGGAGGGAGAGTAGGAGGTGGGGAGGGAGAGGAGGAGGAAGAGGAGGAAGGACAGGAGGAGGGGGAGGGAGAGGAGGAGGGGGGAGGGAAAGGGGAAGAGGAAGGAGGAGGAGGGAGGGGATTGGAGGGGGAGAATAGGAAGAGGAGGAGAAGGGGGGGGGGAGAGCAGGAAGAGGAGGAGATGAAGTAGGAGATGGAGGAGAAGGAATAGAAGAAAAATAAAAATAATAAGAAGGAGAAGGAGAAGGAGAAGAATGTGATAACGATTATGAGGAGAAGAAAAAGAAGAAGAAAGAGGAAGATTTGGTAGAGGAATGGGAGGAGGAGAAGAAGACTAAAGTTGATGATGATGAGGAGAAGCAAGAGGAGGAAAAGAATGAAGAATAGGAGTAGAAGAGGAGGATGAGAAAAAAAGAGAGAAATTTGATAAAAGGTAAACAGAGGTAGAAGAAGAAGAAGTAGGAAAGGGAAATGGAGACGATGAGACGGAAGAAGAAGAAGAAGAAGAAGACGATAAAGACGATGATGATGAAGTTGTGTATTGCGATGATAGGAATAACATAAACAGTAATTCTAAGAAGAATAAAAGAGTAAAATGCCAAAAAGAACAAGGGGCTTAGATAAAAGGAAGAGAAGAAGATAAAAAATATATGTATTTATCTTCCTCCTCCTCCTCCTCCTCCTCCTCACTCCTTCTACTTCTCCTCCCCTTCCTCTACTTCCACCCCCTCCCCCTAAACCTCTCCCCTCCCTCCCTCCCTCTTCTCCTTCTCCTTCTCCTCCCCCTCCTCCCCTCCCCCTCCCCCTCCCTCCCCCCTCCCTTTTCACCTCCTCCTCCTCTTCCTCCTCCTCCCCCTAAACCTCCTCCCCCTAAACCTCTCCCTCCCTCCCCCTCCTCCTCCTCCCCCTCCTCCTCCTCTCCCCCCCCCACCCACACACATACACACACACACCCCTCGCAGCGAAGACAAGACCCAGCAGACACATTGCTTGCACGCGCTTTGGGGTCAGTGCTTGGGATGGTGTGTCGCTCGGCCGTTTAGCGCTGGAGAAATGACTCTATCTCGTGTCGACAGCAAGCAGACAAGCAGGCAAGCAGGGGGAGAGGGAGGGGGGGAGGGGGAAGGGAGAGATGCGGGGAGACAAGAGGACAGGCAGGCAAGCAGGCAAGCAGGAGAGGGGGAGGGGGGAGGGAGAGATGCAGGGAGGGCGAGCGGCAAGCAGGAAGGCAGGGAGGGAGGGGGAGGGAGAGATGCAGGCAGGCAAGCAGGCAAGCAGGGGGAGGGGGAGGGGGAGGGGGGAGGGAGAGATGCAGGGAGACAAGTAGGCAGGCAGGAAGGCAGGGGAGGGAGGGGGGAAGGGAGAGATGCAGGGGAGACAAGCAGGCAAGCAGGGGGAGGGGAGGGAGGGGGAGGGAGAGATGCAGGGAGAGCGAGCGGCAAGCAGGAGAGGGGGAGGGGGGGAGGGGGAAAGGGGGAGAGATGCAGGGAGAGCGAGCGACAAGCAGGAAGGCAGGGGGAGGGGGAGGGAGAGATGCAGGCAGACAAGCGGACAGGCAGGCAAGCAGGGGGGAGGGAGGGTCGACAGCAGGCAGGCAGGTAGGTAAGCAGGGGTGGGGAGGGGGGAAGGGAGAGATGCGGGGAGAACGAGCGAGTGGCAGGGGGAGACTCGGGGGGGGGGGGGTCGCGAAGTTATTGTTATTATTGTTATTGTTATGATAATGATTACTATTATCATTATGAGTGTCATTGTCCATACATTACTGTTGTTATTATTATTTTTTATCATTACTGTCATTATCATTACCATTATCATTGTTATTGTTATCATAATATCACTATTGTTATTATCATAATTATTCTTGTCATCATGAATGTCATGATTGCTATTATCATTATCATCATCAATATTATTATGAAAATTTCTTATATTATCATCATCATCATTATTATCACCATCATTATCATGAAAATTCTTATTAATATTACTATTATGTTTGTATGTTTTTTATTATCATTATTATCATTGTTATTATTATCATTATCATCATTTTCATTGTTTTCATAATTATCATTTTTAT
>NW_027213715.1:30000-32500 GCF_042767895.1 Penaeus vannamei | reverse complement strand
ATTATGGGTGAAAGATGACAGATCTTTTACGTGTCTGAATACGAGTGTGTGTTGTTTTAAACGCCTTTTCTCGTCTCTCTCTTCCTACTCCTTTCCCGTTTACGAGCCTGGGTGTGAGTGTGTGTTGTTTTAAATTCCTCTTTTTTTGTCTCTCTCTTCTCTCTTCTTCTCCTATATTATTTTATATTCTTTTCCACCGTTCTTCTCTTGCTCTGTCTTTCTTTTCCTTCTTCTTCTTCTTTTTCGCTCTCCCTTTTTTTATTTTCGTTTGTTTTCCACTTCTCCCGTCTTTCATTTTCTTCCCTTCTCTATTATTCCTTCTCTCCATTCTTTCTTCATGTAGTCTTCCCCCATTCTCTCTACTCTTCTTAATCTCTTTTCCTCTGCAGCTACTTCCCCTCTTCTTCGAAGAGAGAGAGAGAGAGAGAGAGAGAGAGAGAGAGAGAGAGAGAGAGAGAGAGAGAGAGAGAGAGAGAGAGAGAGAGAGAGAGAGGAAGAGAGAGAGAGAGAGAGAGAGAGAGAGAGAGAGAGAGAGAGAGAGAGAGAGAGAGAGAGAGAGAGAGAGAGAGAGAGAGAGAGGGACAGGGAAGAGAGAGAGAGAGAGAGAGAGAGAGAGAGAGAGGAAGAGAGAGCTAGATAGACAGACAGACAAAGTATAGGGATTATTGGAAAAAAAATAAAGGTGAGGAAGTAAGAAAAAAGAAAGGGAATAAGAGGAAGGAGCGAAAAGAAGGTAGAAGAGGAGAAGAATGAAAAAAAATAATACGGCAGGAGATGAAAATGATAAGTAAGAAGTAAAGGACACAGCAAAAGAAGTAAATGAAAAAGATAATTATAAGAAGAGAAGGAACTGAGACGTACAGGGAAGAAGATAATAAAAGATGCAAAGAAAAGGTATTTAGAGGAAGACGATGAGAAGGAAGAGACGGAGAAGGATAAGAAGAAAGAGGGAGAATAGAAGATGGATTGAAAAAGAGATGAAAAAGTGGAGAATTAGCAGAGAAAGAGGAAAAAAAGATGGATAAGTAAGAAAGGGGAAAGGAGGAGGAGGAGGGAGTGTAAATAAAGATTGGAGAGAAAAGGAGGAGGAGGCGGAAAAAAAAAACTAGGAAGAGTAAGTAAGAGTAAGAAGAGAAGGAGGAAAATAAATAAAATAAATAAAATAAAGAAACAATAAAACGAAATTAAGGGAAATCCAGAGAAAGATTAGAAACAGAAAAGAAGCGAGGAATAAGAACGGAAATTAACAAAAAAATAGATATAAACACACTAAAAAACGAAAAAATGTACAAAAGAATTAGGAAGAGAAATACGAATAAGAGGAAGAGGCAAAAGAGAGAGAGAGAGAGAGAGAGAGAGAGAGAGAGAGAGAGAGAGAGTAAGAGAGAGAGAGAGAGAGAGACAGACAGACAGACAGAAAGAGAGAGAAAGAGAGAGACAGACAGACAGACAGAAAGAAAGAGAGATACAGACACACATTCAGACAGACAAAAAGAGAGAAAGAGAAAGAAAGAAAGAGAGAGAGAGAGGAGGAAAGGATACTTGGAGAAAGACAAGTATTAAGATGCACGGTTCTATGCAGATTCCCCGTCCATCTGCACACACCCGGTCGAGATTGTAATCCTGACCTCATAAAATGACAAAAGCCTTGATATAAAGATCTTCTAGATATGTGGAAACCGTCGACAAGCCTATCTTTTTTTTTTTGGGGGGGGAGGGCTTTTTTTTAAATCTTGGGGGAGGGGGAGGGAGGGAGGAGAGGAGGGAGGGGGAGGGGAGGGGGGAAGTGAGGAGGGGGAGGGGAGGGGAGGGAGTGAGGAGGGAGGGAGGAAGGGGAGGAAGGAGGGAGGGGAGGAAGGAGGAGAGGAGAGGAGGAGGGAGGGAGGAGGAGGGGGAGGGGAGGGAGGAGGGAGGGGAAAGGAGGAGGGGAGGGAGGGAGGGAGGAGGAGGGGGAGGGGAGGGAGAGGAGGGAGGGAGGAGGGAGATCCTATTGTTAAGAAGCAGAGACAGGTAAGAGATGAAGATTTATTTTTTCTTCTTTGTTTTATCTTTTCTGTTCTTCTTCTTCTTCTTCTTCTTCTTCTACTTTTTCATAATCCTTTTTTCCTTTCTTTGTTTCTTCTTCTTCTACTTTTTTTAAATCTTTTTTTCTTTCTTTGTTTTCTTCTTTTTCTTCTACTTTCTTCTTAATCCTTTTTTTCTTTCTTTTCTTCTTCCTCCACGGCCTTCTGTTATTTCTTCCTGTTCTCCTTCTTTCTTCTTCTCCTCTTTCTTTTCCCTCTTCCTCCTTCTTTTCTTCTTCTCCTCTTTCTTTTTCCTCTTACCCCTTCTTTCTTCTCCTCCTCTTTCTTTTTCCTCTTCCTCCTTCTCTTCCTCTTCCTCTTTCTTCTGCTTTTCCAGTATATGTAGAATATCTGTATTTTCAAAAAAATATCTATTCGAATTTACGATCGCGTCTACGCCCATACGCTAAAATAAATAAAAACATGAAACAAATAAA
>NW_027213715.1:15000-17500 GCF_042767895.1 Penaeus vannamei | reverse complement strand
CGCTCACTCGCTCGCTCGCTCTCTCTCTCGCTCGTGATCTCTCTCTCTCTCTCTCTCTTTCTCTTTCGTGATCTCACGCTCTTTCACGGGTTCTCTGTCATAATCTCTCTCTCTCTCTCGTGATCTCTTTTTCTTTTTCTTTCTCTCTTTCTCTCTCTCTCTCGTGATCTCTTTTTCTTTTTCTTTCTCTCTTTCTCTCTCTCTCTCGTGATCTCACGTTTTCTCTCTCTCATCTCTCTCTCTCTCTCTCTTCTTTTTCTTCTCTCTCTCTCTTCTTCTTCTTCTTCTTCTTCTCTCTTCTCTCCTTCTCTCTCTCTCTCTCTCTCAGATCTCTCGTTCTCTTTCTTCTTTGATCTCTCTGTCCTAATATCTCTCTTTCTCGCGACCTCTCTCTCTCTCCACGTATCTGTCTGTCTAGAAAAATAAAGAGAGAGAGAGAGAGAGAGAGAGAGAGAGAGAGAGAGAGTAGAGTGAGTGAGTGAGAGTAGAGAGAGAGAGAGAGAGAGAGAGAGAGAGAGAGAGAGAGAGAGAGCAGAGAGAGAGAGAGAAAGAGAGAGAGAGAAAGAGAGAGAGAGAGAGAGGGGGGGGGGGGGGGGGAGATAAAAAGAGGGATAGATAGCTAGGAGAATGCGAGAGATAGTGATAGATAGATAGACAAACAGACAGAAAAAGACAGACAGAGACAGACAGACAGACAAACAGAAAGACAGACAGACAGACAGAGAGACACACATACAGACACACATACATACAGACAGACAGAAAGACTGAAACACAGACAGACAGAAAGACAAACAGACAAAAAAACAGAAAGACAGACAAACACACAGACAGACAAACAGACAAACACACACACACAGAGACCCAAAGGCACACGCCCCCCCCCCCTTGAAATCGGGCGGGGCAAACAGGAATCCGCTTATACCAGCAGGCAAGGAACTTAACCGTAACCAAAGTATACATTTAATCTAATCACCAATGCTATAAAGATGAAACGATGGAGAGAAGAGAAAGAAAACGAAAGAAAAAGAAAAAAGAAAAAAGGAGGAAGGGAGGAAGAGAGAAGAGAGAAGAGAAAGAAAACGAAAAAAATAGAAAAGAAAAAAGGAGGAAGGGAGGAAGAGGGAAGAGAGAAGAGAAAGAAAACGAAAGAAAAAGCGAAAAAAGAGGAAGGGAGGAAGAGGGAAGAGAGAAGAGAAAGAAAACGAAAAAGAAAAAAGAAAAAAGGAGGAAGGGAGGAAGAGGGAAGAGAGAAGAGAAAGAAAACGAAAAAAATAGAAAAGAAAAAAGGAAGAAGGGAGGAAGAGGGAAAAATAAGAAATTCTGAATCTTAAGGAATACGAATTTGACGTTAAAGAGAACACGAATGATCGTTTTATTTATTTTTTTTTGTTCGTAATATCCAATAGTGAAAACGTTTACAAAACCTGTTATTCTTTGTGGTTTTCTCAGTTTATGCCGTTTGGAGATGACTTTGTGTTTACTGAAAACAATTCGGGTGAGGAGGAAGGAGGAGGAGGAGGAGGAGGGGGAAGAGGGAGTAGAGAAGGAGGAGGTGGAAGAGGAGGAGAAGGAGGAAGAAGAGGAGGTGGAATAGGAGGAGGAGAAGGAGGAAGAGGGGGTAGAGAAGGAGGAGGTGGAAGAGGAGGAGGAGGGAAGAGAAAGAGGAGGGAGGTGGAAGGAGGGAGGAGAAGGAGGAAGAAGAGGAGAAGGAGGAAGAAGAGGAGGAAGGAGGAAGAGAAAGAGGAGGGAGGTGGAAGAGAAAGAGGAGGTGGAAGAGTAGGGAGGAGAAGAGGAGGAAAAGGGAGTAAGGAGAGGGAGGGAGGGAGGAAGAACGCTGAAATTGAAAAAGAAGGAAGGCAGGAGGAGAGGGATAATGAGAAAGAGTAGAGAGAGGGGGGAGAGGAGTAGGAGGAAGAGGGAGGTGGAGGAGGGAGGAGGTGGAAGAGGAGGAGAAGGGAGGAAGAAGAGGAGGAGGGTGAAGAGAAAGAGGAGGAGGGAGAGAAAGAGGAGGAGGTGGAAGAGGGAGTAGAGAAGGAGGAGGTGGAAGAGGGAGTAGAGGAGGAGGAGGAGGAGGAAGAGAAAGAGAGAGGAGTGGAAGAGGGGAGGAGGAGAAGGGGAGGGCAAGAGGGAGTAGAGAAGTGAGGTGGAAGAGGAGGAGGAGAAGGAGGAAGAGGGTAGAGAAGGAGGAGGGTGGAAGAGGAGGAGAAGGAGGAAGAAAGAAGGAGGGAGGTGGAAGAGGAGAGAGGGAAAAGGAGGAGGAGGAGACAGAAGAGTAGGAGGAATAAGAGGAAGAGGAGGAAGGAGGAGGGGAGGAGGAAGAACAAGAAAATAAAGGGAAGGAAGAGGGGGAGGAGGAAGAATAAAAGAAAGAGGAGGTGGAGGAAGAGGAAGAGGAGAAAGAGTAAGAGGAGGTGAAAGAGGAGGAGGAGGAGGAGAAGAAGAAGAGGTGGGAGGAGGATAAAGAAGAGGGGGAGGAGGAAGAGGAGAAGGAGGAGGG
>NW_027213715.1:7500-10000 GCF_042767895.1 Penaeus vannamei | reverse complement strand
ACTTACATTACTTACTTACTTACTTACTTACAAATGACATATGATTTATGAAAACTATGACTTTACAGTATTATCATTCATAAAGATATATGTTTGTGTGTAACATTTGGCATTTGATTAATTATTGCCGTCTCTTCCTATTCCTGCATTTATCAATCTTTCTCTCGTGCTTTGATTGTTCGTCATTATCCTTATATTTTCTCTCGCTCTTCTCCCTCCTCTTCGTCTGTCATTTTATTTTCTATTTTTCTTGTTTATTGTTTGTTTGTTCATCATTATCCTTATGTTTTCTCTGTCTCTTCTTCGTCCCCTTCTTCGTCTATCACTTTATTTTCGATTTTCTTACTTATATTTGTTTTTTCTTCCTTATCCTTATATTTTCTCTGGCTCTTCTCCCCCTTTCTTCGTCTCTCACTTTATTTTCCATTTTTCTTATTTATATTTGTCTTTTTTCATCATTATCCTATATTTTCTCTGGTTCTTCTCCCTCCTCTTCTTCGTCTATCATTTTATTTTCCATTTTTCTTGTTTATATATGATTTTTGTTCTTATTTTAGCATTTAAAACCGATAGGTAACCAAAAACCTTTATTTTGGTATCATTATCATAACAACATTATTATATCAATAGTATCATTATCATCATAATTATAACCGTTGTTTATATTATCGTTACCATCATCATTATCATTATTATTATCAACCTCATCATTATTATCCTCATCATTATTATCCTCATCATCATTATTATTATCATCATGGTTATTATCCTCATCATCATTATTATTATCATCATGGTTATTATTGTCATCATTATTATCATTATCATCATCATTATTATCATGATTATTTTTATCCTCATCATTGTCATTATCATCATTATTATCATCATGATTATTTTTATCATCACTATTATCATCATCATCATGATTATTATCATCATCATCATTATTATTATCATCATCATCTTCATTATTATCATCATAATTATTATCATCATCATCATTATCATAATTATTATCACCATCATCATCATTACCACCATCATTATTATCATCACCATCATTATCATCATCTTTATCATTATCATCATCATTATCTTCATCATTATCATTATCATCATCATTATCATTACCATCACTATCTTCATCATTGTCATTATCATCGATACTAAAAAAAGGTGTTAAGTGTTCCTTTTCCCGTTCAGTGCCGTTGCCTAAGAACCAAAGAGATGAAGCCGGTTCTTCCCTTTGAGCCGATTTTGTGGTTCGGTCCACAACGTCGATGGCCTGAGAGTATGCCATCTGTGCCAGGTGGGTTCGCTATCTTCGTCTCGTTTTTATCATCCTCTCTCTCTCTGTCTCTGTCTATCTCTCTTTCTCTATCTGTCTCTCTGTCTCTCTCTCTCTCTCTCTTTCTCTATCTGTCACTCTCTCTCTCTCTCTCTCTCTCCCTCTCTCTCTCTCTCTCTCTCTCTCTCTCTCTCTCTCTCTCTCTCTCTCTCTCTCTCTCTCTCTCTCTCTCTCTCTCTCATACCTGCTAAATCACTCCTTCTCCCCCTTTCCTCTCTCTCTTCACTCATTTTCCTCCCTTCACCCATGCTCCCACACATCTCTTCCCTCATCTCCCCTTCTCATCCCCCTTTCCTTTATTCCTCCCCTCCTCCTTCAAGCTCCCTCAACTCCTTTCCCCTCCCACCCCATATCTCTCCTCCTCTCCTCCCTCCCAACCCTGTCTCTCTTGGTCCTCTCCTCCCTCCGCCCTCTCTCTCTTACCCCGTTTCTCCTCCTCCTCTCTTCCTTCCACTTCCTCCCACCTCCTACCTCTCCTCCCCTCACGCCCTCCCCTTCGGCATCTTCCTCCCCCTCTTTCCCCACCTAATAGCCTTCCTTCACTCTTACCATCTTCTCCTTTCTCCTCCTCCTCCCTCCTCCTCCTCTTCCTCTCCTCCTCCCTCCACTACCCTCTTTCTCTCTCCCTCACCCTCTCCCTCACCTCCTTCCTCCTTCTTCTCTTCTCCCCCTCTCTCTCTCTTTCCTCCTTCCCCTTCCCTTCCTCCCCCTCTCCCTCCTCCTCTTCTCTCACTCCTCCCATCCCTCCCGATCCCTCCCATCTCCCTCCTCCCCCTCCTCCTTCCCACCTCCCTCACACTCTCCCTCCTCCCCTTCTCTCCTCCTCCTCCCTCACCTCCTCCCCCTCCCTCCTCCTTCCCTCTCACACCCTCTCCCCTCCTACTTTCTCCCCCAACGCGTGAAGATCCTGCTCTCCCTCTCTCCCTCGGGAAAAGGAATCGCCTCCCTTCCTCCCTTCCTGTAGGACTTCCTTGTAGGATTTCCTTTGTTCTAAGGATCCCCCGACACCCGTGTCTGTGATGGATAGGATGAGGCTCTTTAGAACTCCTTCTCTCAGTCCCTCCTCTTTGTTTTTTGTTGTTGTTTTTTTCTACTCTGTTCTTCGTTTTTTTGTCTCTTTCCTTCGTATGTTTGTTTATTTATTTTTCT
>NW_027213714.1:5000-7500 GCF_042767895.1 Penaeus vannamei | reverse complement strand
ACAAGAGAAGGGCAAGAGAAGGCAAGAAAGGGAAAGATAAGGCAAAATAAAAGCAAAAGAGGGCAAGAGAAAACAAGGGAAGGGTAAGAAAAGGTAAGAGAAGGGCAAGAGAGGGCAAAAGATGTGCAAGAGAGGGAAAGAGAAAACAAGAGAAGGGCAAGCGAAGGCAAGAGAAGGCAATATTAAAGCAAAAGAGGGCAAGAGATGGCAGGAGAAAACAAGAGAAAGCAAGAGAGAGCAAGAGAAAAGAAGAGAGGGCAAGAGAAAGCAAGAGAAAACAAGAGAAAGCAAGAGAGGGCAAGAAAAACAAGAGAGGTCAAGAGAAAGCAAGAGAAAACAAGAGAGAACAAGAGAAGGGCAAGAGAAAACAAGACAAGGGCAAGAGAGGGCAAGAAAAGGAAAGAGAAGGGCAGGAGAGGGCAAGAAATGGAAAGGGAAGGGCAAGAGAAGGGAAGGAGTAAGAGAAGGCAAGAGAAAACAAGAGAAGACAAAAGGAGGTCAAGAGAAGGGAAAGAGAAAACCAGAGAAGGGCAAGAGAAGGCAAGAGAGGGCAAGAGAAAGGAAGAGAAAACAAGAGAAGGGCAAGAGAGGGCAAGAGAAAACAAGAGAGGGCAAGAGAAGGGCAAGAGAAGGGCAAGAGAAGGGAAAGAGAAAACAAGAGAAGGGCTAGAGAGGGCAAGAGAAGCGGCCCAACCTATCGAGAGAGCTTGGCTGACTCCTCGGGAATGTGCAAGTCACGCTGCATGTTCGACCGCGGCATAAAACGCCATTATTAACTTAATCAATTTAATATTAAACGCGCTGATGTTTAAAGGAGCTTGAACACGGGCAGGAGACCGATGTATGGCGAAAAAAAAATGTATATATATATATATGATTAATGGGGGTATTTATATATATATGATTAAAAAAGGAAAAAAAAAAGAAATATATTTGATTGGTGGGGGGAGAAGGGGGAGAGAGGGGGAAGGGGGAGGGGGTTGAGGAGAAATATGTGACTGTGAGAATATATATATATATATATATATATATATATATATATATATATATATATATATATATATATGTATGTATATATATATATATATATATATATATATATATATATATATATATATATATATATAAATATATATATATATATATACATATATAAACATATATCAATATATATATAATATATATATATATATATATATATATATATATATAAGATACTTAGATACGTACATGGGTGCTTACACGGAGTTACACGCACATACGTACGTACAAATACACAGACGTTCATACACACACACACTTATAAACATACACGCACACACACACACACACACACGCAAACACACATACAAACACAGTCACGATAATGATGATGGCACAGAAAAGTGTTGATAACAATAACAGCAAAAATACCAAAATGCAATAACAGTAACAACGATGATGATAACGGTAAAGATAATAACAATAATTGTGATGATAAGGTTAAGAAAATGTTATAATCCTAATAATAGTAATAATAATATCAATGATATCAATATTGATAATGATAATGATAACACTAATAATGATAATAGTAATATTGATAATGATGATTATAGTAGTAATGATAATGATTCTGTTGATAATGATTAAGGTGATTGATAATGATTATGATATAAACACAATGATAATGTCGATTAGAAGAATGATGAAAATGAAAATGATAATGATGGCAAACATAAAAACAGCAACAGCACAAAAAATAATAACAAAAACAACAATAACAACAACAACAACAAAAGTAATGATAATAATTTCATGATTTTTTCTATGATTCACTGTTTTTTCGACCTGTAGCAACTTACTTACATATATTCATATCTTAAAATAGAAATCTCACAAAAAAAGTAAAGAAAACTGAAACACAAAAACAAACATAAACACAAAAATCAGACGCGAAAAAAAAGAGAGAGAAAAAAAATCGTCAAAATTTATAAATAAGAGAAATTGTCCCTAATCAGTTTACAATCAGAACCAAACTACAATTTTGAACAGGTCATTACGTACTTATTGAAAATGCAAATGAATCTGATTACCTTGTCGATTTGTGTTTGGCTCTGATTGTGATTGATGACTGGCTAATACCATCGCTTTGCCATCTTTATTCGTCTATGTCAGTCTCTCTCTCTCTCTCTCTCTCTCTGTTTCGTTCTCTTTCGGTCTCTCTCTCTCTCTCTCTCTCTCTCTCTCTCTCTCTCTCTCTCTCTCTCTCTCTCTCTCTCTCTCTCTCGCTCTCTCTCTCTCTCTCTCTCTCTCTCTCTCTCTCTCTCTCTCTCTCTCGCTCTCTCTCTCTCTCTCTCTCTCTCCTCTCTCTCTCTCTCTCTCTCTCTCTCTCTCTCTCTCTCTCTCTCTCTCTCTCTCTCCCTGTTTCGTTCTCTTCGGTCTCTCTCTCTCTCTTTCGTTCTCTCTCTCTCTCTCTCTCTCTCTCTCTCTCTCTCTCTCTCTCTCTCTCTCTCTCTCT
>NW_027213713.1:117500-121254 GCF_042767895.1 Penaeus vannamei | reverse complement strand
TATGGTGATTCTGGCCTTTATGACGTCCGTAAATATGACAGGGATACAAGGCAGATAGAAAAGAAAACGGGCGATGATAGTATTGGAGCCTTTATCAAGGGGAAACTTATTTTTTTTTCGTTTTTTCTTATTTTTTTATTTTATTTTTTCTATCGGAACGTTGGCTTAACTTCTTGTTTAAATCGGAGAAAAGAATCGGATCAGATTCAAATATGAGCATTAAATCCTCTGTAAATGTACGTATATTCGACATGATATGAACTGAAATTGATAAAAAAAATATAAAAAAAGAAAAAAAACAATTAAAGACATAATCAAAAGCAACCACCAAACAAACAAGGATAAAATCAAAACAAAAAATAAAAGAGAAATAGAAGGGACAGGAAAATGCAGAAACGAGACACGAAAATAAGGAAAGAGGGAAGAGAGATAATGTTAAAAAAGAGGTGAAAAAGTCAGGAGTAAAGACAGGGCAGGATAAGGGGAAAGATAAGGGAGGATGAGGGGAGAGATAAGTGAGAAAGGGGAAGGAGACGAAGAAGGGGAGAAGCGAAAGGAAAACAAATTGAAATTACGAAAAAGAAAAGGAAGAAAGAAATAAGGGGAAAATACAAATATAAAAGAGAATGAATAGTTAAAAAAAGGAATAAATTGATAAGTATATAAATAGATAAACAAATAGATGAACAAATAAATATATAAATAAATATATGAACAGATGAATATATAAATAAATACATGAACAGATAAATAAATAAATATAGGTAGATAAACATGTACAAAAACAAATAAATAAATAAAAAGTATAGATAAATGAATAGAGGAATAGGTAAAAGGATTAATAAACCAATAAACAATAAGTGAATAAATAGACGAATAATGAAATAAATAAATGATTAAATAGCTGAAAGATATAAGATAAATAATAGAATCATAAACAGATAAGGTATATAGATATAGATAAAGATTAAGATAAAGATAAAAAAAAAGCGAAATTGAAACTATAATTAGATATCATATAAGAATATAAATCCACAAAGACAGGAAACCAAACCACTAAGAAAAGCTGCCAAAGAAATACAAAGAAAAATCCTTAGCAAAGACAAAAGCATCATACACCCCCCAAAAAACACACACACACACACACACACACACACACACACACAAATGAAATACTTAAAGAATGGAAAAATAAGGATAAGAAAAAAAAAAAAAATAGTGGAGGCCAAGGCAAAAAAATCCTCCCCCCCAAAAAAAAGAAGAGAAAAGGAGAAATTTCAACCATTCAATTGGATAATGAATAATAAAAAGACAATAGCCGCTTCCCCCCACAAAAAGAAAGAGAAAAAGAAAGGGAGAAAGAAAAGAAATTCCCACCAATGAAATGCAAAAAGAATAAAAAAAAGCACAACAAACACATCGGAAAAAATGCAACGAATAAAAGGCAGAAATAACAATAACAAAAACAAAGAAACAAAAAATCAAATTGATAATAATAAATAATAAACCGAATCAAGCAAAATCAAGAAATCAAACCACTAACAAACAATAAATAAAAATGATAGTAAAAAACAAATAAACAAAAGAGATAATATAAATAAACAAAGAAAAAAGCAAAACAATAACAAAATAAAAAATTACAACAATAACAAACAAATCAGCAAAATAAAAACATTATTAAAAACAAGGAAACAAACAAAAATAAAAAAATAAGAAACCAAAAAGTCAAGGTAATAATAATAGAAAACAAAGAATATGAAAACAATAATAAAAACAAACACACAAAAAAATCAACACAATAAAAGCGAACTAACAAAAATCAAAATAATATAAAGGATCCAGTAAATATTCAAGATAAACAACAAGTAAACAAAAATCAAAACAATGATAAAAACAAACAAAAATAAAAATAAAACATAAACAAACAAACAAAAATAAAAATAAAATAAAAACAAACAAAACAAAAATGAAATACAAACAAACAAATAAAAATAAAAGCGAGTAAACAAAATTCAAAACAATAATAAAAACAAACAAACAGCAAGGTAATAACAAAAAGAAATAAGCAATGCAAATTGAAACAAACAAACAATGAAAATTATAGGAAAAAAAACAAATCAAGATAAAATCAAACATGCAAAAAATGATAATAAAAATAAGGAAACGAAATCAAAACAATAACCAAGGTAACAACAGCAACAAAAGAAAATAAAAATAAAATTCAAATTATTAATAAAACCAAGAAAAAAAATCAGAACGAGAAGAAACGGGAAGCAAACAAACGAATAAATAGATAATCAAATCAAAACAAGATGAATTACAATAAAGCGAGAGAAAATGAGCCAGAACCCGAGCGACTCCTCCCTCTCCTCTCCTCGCCGATACCCGACAGCTTCCCTCGGGCCGGTGACCCCGTTCGCGCGGCGAGGTCAAAGGGGATCTCACCGCAGGCTGTTCCGTCGCCGCCTCCTCCCCCCCCCCTCCCCAGTGGCGTTTTTTTTTGGGGGTGAAGGAGGGGGGATGGGTGTGGCCTGGGGGTTGTGTGCGTTTTTTAGCCCGTGCGTCCCGGTGGATGTGTTTTTTTTTTCATTTGTGTGTCCTGTGCGCGTTTTTTTTATGGGTGTGTCCTGGGGCTCCACAAGTGTTCAGCCAATCCGCGACTTCTGAGTTCAAGATTTTATTTTCTAACGCAACTGATATCAGTCCTATGGTTACTATATAAAGTTATCGATTCATTGAATTTTCAAGACTATTTTCTAAAAATAAAATCTTATATAAAGTTGATTATATAAAGTTCCTGATTCAGTGAATTTTCAAGATCTTGTTTTCTAACGCAACTGCTATCGGTCCTATTGTTATTACCACTAGCAAACTATTATAATAAAATAGCAATAACGAACGAAAAAAAAAAATCAAGGAATAGGTTAAACAGGTGAGAGAGCAAGGACTGGTGAATGACTTGGTGATCAGACACTTGTGGAGCCCCCACTGTGTCGACACGATTGGTATACTGAAATAACTATGAATATCCCACGCATGTAATGGCATGCCAGGACAAGGAATTAACATAGTGTGATAGTTGGCAAAGCAAGGAACAACCTGAATGTACGGTGATAATTTAATGCATAAAGTAATAAGAATAATAATACTACAGTGGCTGCTGATCTCTCAGTGACATTTCACGCACACACATACACACATAAACAAGCACAAACATACGAATTTAGAAGAGAAAGAGAAAAAAAAAAGATATAAAAGAGAGATAGATCAGCCACCTTTAACATCTCCAAGGAACACACATCACCAAAGACGATAGATAGAAGTAAAGGTAATTACCATAAGGACCAAAAGCAACAACAACAACAAGTCAATAACAACAACAGCATCCGGGAACTAGTTCGTCGCGCGGCCTGCGAGGGGAAAAAATATTTACCGACAACACGTACCAATTTTCCACGGTCTAGTCTGGGACAAATAGCCAACAGTCAATTTCTTTTCTGGGTCGCTATATCCATCGCAATTGTTTTTAGTACAGTCTGTTACAGCCAAATTCACCTGTACTACGTCGGCACAATATATTTCTGCGCGTATTACATACTCTTTAAATGTGGTTATAGATGTGTACGGGGGGGGGGGGGGGAAGAGCGAAAGGGAGGGGCAAGGAGTAATCTGTTAACACGACCCGTCTGGTAATTGCCCTTGTAAAGCCACAGGCAAGGCATCCGATCTCCATTTCAGATCTAAGAATGTAGTC
>NW_027213713.1:110000-112500 GCF_042767895.1 Penaeus vannamei | reverse complement strand
GATAATGTTAATAATAAGGATAACAATAATAATAATAATAATGATACTACTACTACTACTACTATGTAAATGGTGGTGATGGTAAGTAATGGTGGTGATGGTAAGTAATGATGGTGATGCTAATGATGATAGTAATGATGTATGAGGTTACGGATGGTGTCGATGGTGTTGATATTAATGATTGTGATGATGGTGATAATGATGATATTGATAATGATAGTGATGATGATGAAGTTGATAAACTACTACTACTACTACTAATGATGATTATGACAGTGATGATAATGATGTTAATGACAGTAATGATGATCATGATGATTATAATGATAATGATAATAGTAACATCAACAAAAAGGATGATGATAATAATGATAATATTGATAATAGTAATAATAATGATGATAATAATAAAGATAATTATAATAAAGATAATAACAATAATGATGATATTGATAATAAAAAAATGATAATAATAAAGATAATAATAATAAAGATAATAATAATAAAGATAATAATAATAAAGATAATAATAAAGACAATAACAATACTAATGCTAATAATAACGATAAAAATAATCACGATAATAACAACATCGAATAAATAATAAGAAACACAACAAACCCCAATACAACGACAACCAATACCAAAAAAAAAAAAAAAAAAAAAAAAAAACATAATAATCAAACAAAGCTGACGAAACGAGAAATAAAAAGACCATTAGAGTTGGGGCTAATCTATGAGAGGTAATGAGGTAAGGGGACCAGTGATGCGAAATAGTTTTAATTAAAGGATTTTAATTATAAATGGGTCAACAGACTGCTTGATGCTCTCGACGGCGCCCCGATGGCAACTCCTTGTTCATGCGGCAGTACACGACCGTTCGGGAAAGAGGGAGAGAGGAAGGGGAAGGGAGGGAGAGAGGAAGGGGAAAGGAGGGAGAGAGGGAGAGAGGGAGAGGAAGAGAGGGAGAGAGGAAGAGGAAGGGAGGGAGAGAGGAAGAGGAAATTGAACAGGAAGAGGAAGAGAGGAAGTGAGGGAGGGAGAGAGGAAGGGGAAAGAGGGAGAGGGGAAGGGGAAGAGAGGGAGAGAGGGAGAGAGGGAGAAAGGAAGAGAGGGAAAGAGGGAGAGAGGAAGGGGAAGAGAGGGAGAGAGAAAGAGGAGGAGAGGGAGAGAAGGAGAGGAAATTGAACAGGAAGAGGAAGAGAGGAACAGGGAGAGGGAGAGGAAGAGAAGGAGAGGAAAGAAGAGGAAGAGAGTGAGAAAGGAAGAGGAAATTGAACAGGAAGAGGAAGAGAGGGAGAGAGGGGAAGAGAGGAAGAGGAGGAAGGGAGAGAGGGAGAGAGGAAGAGGAAGAAGAGAGAGAGGAAGAGGAAATTGAACAGGAAGAGGAAGAGAGGGAGAGAGGGAGAGAGGAAGGGGAAGAGAGTGAGAGAGGGAGAGAGGAAGGGGAAGAGAGGGAGAGAGGGAGAGAAAGAGAGGGAGAAAGGGAGAGAGAGAGAGGAAGAGAGGGAGAGAGGAAGGGGAAGGGAGGGTAGAGAGGAAGGGGAAGGGAGGGAGAGGAAGAGGAAATTGAACAGGAAGAGAGGGAGAGAGGGAAAGATGAAGGGGAAGAGAGGGAGAAAGGAAGAGGAAGAGAGGGAGAGAAGGAGAGGGAGAGGAAATTGAACAGGAAGAGGAAGAGAGGGAGAGAGGAAGAAGAAGAGAGGGTGAGGAAGAGGAAATTGAACAGGAAGAGGTAGAGAGGGAAAGAGGGAGAGAGGAAGAGGAAGAGAGGGAGAGGGAGAGGAAGAGACAGAGAGGGAGAAAGGAAGAGGAAATTGAACAGAAAGAGGGAGAGGAAGAGAGAGAGAGAGAGAGAGAGAGAGAGAGATGGAGTGAGGGGTCAAAGAGGGAGAAGTAGAGAGGGAGTGGAAGAGAGGGAGAGAGGGAGAGGAAGAGAGGGAGAGAGGAAGAGGAAGTGGAGGTTGTGAGGGAGAGAGGAAGAGGAAGAGAGGGGGAGAGGAAGGAGAAGAGAGGGAGAAAGGAAGAGGATGAGAGGGAGAGGAAAAGAACAGGGAGAGGGAGAGGGAGTGAGAGGGGAAAGAGAGAGAGGGAGTGAGGGGGCAAAGAGGGAGAAGTAGAGAGGGAGAGGAAGAGAGAGGTGGAAGAAGGAGGAGAGAGGGAAATGGAGAGGGAGAGAGGGAGATAGGGTGAGGAAAAAGGAGTGGGAGAGGAAGAAGCAGAAGGAGAAGGAGAAAGGAAGAGGGAGAGAAGGAGAGGGAGATTAAGAAGGTGAGGGAGAATGAATGGAATAGGGAGAGGGAACTAGAAAGGAAGAGGGAGACGGAGTGAGGGGAAAAAGGGAGAGAGAGAGAGGGAGAGAAGAAGAGGGAGAGGGAAGGAGGAAGAGGAAGAGGGAGACAGAGAAAAAGAAAAGGGAGAGGGAGAAAGGGTGAGGAAGAGGGAAAAAGAGGAGAGAGGAAGAGGGAGAGGGAGTGGTAGAAAGGAAGAAGGTAAGGGA
>NW_027213713.1:100000-105000 GCF_042767895.1 Penaeus vannamei | reverse complement strand
TTCAACTGTGACATAAACATCAACATGATCATTATTCAACATCAACATGATCATTATCCAACATCAACATAAACATCAACAGTATCATAAACATTAATAAAATACCAACATCGGTACGAACATTAACATGGATCTCGTTCACACCGATAACAACATCAATATCAACATGAACACATCAACATAGACATAAACGCCAAAATGACCACGAAGTGAATAACATCCCGATTCTTTTTTAAACTGTAATCGAATAACATTTTTTTCTTCAAACTAAACAAAAATATTTTTTTCCTTCAAACTAAACAAATACATAACATTTTTTTTCTTCAAACTAAACAAAAACATTATTTTTTTCTTCTAACGACTTCAAACTAAACAAAAACATATTTTTTTTTTCTTCAAACTAAACAACAACATAACATTTTTTTCTTCTTCTAACGACTTCAAACTAAACAAAAACATAACATTTTTTTCTTCTTCTAACGACTTCAAACTAAACAAAAACATTATTTTTTTTTCTTCAAACTAAACAACAACATAACATTTTTTTCTTCTTCTAACGACTTCAAACTAAACAAAAACATTATTTTTTTTCTTCTAACGACTTCAAACTAAACAAAAACATATTTTTTTTTTCTTCAAACTAAACAACAACATAACATTTTTTTCTTCTTCTAACGACTTCAAACTAAACAAAAACATTATTTTTTTTTCTTCAAACTAAACAACAACATAACATTTTTTTCTTCTTCTAACGACTTCAAACTAAACAAAAACATTATTTTTTTTTCTTCTAACGACTTCAAACTAAACAAAAACATTATTTTTTTTTCTTCTAACGACTTCAAACTAAACAAAAACATTATTTTTTTTTCTTCTAACGACTTCAAACTAAACAAAAACATATTTTTTTTTTCTTCAAACTAAACAACAACATAACATTTTTTTCTTCTTCTAACGACTTCAAACTAAACAAAAACATATTTTTTTTTCTTCTAACGACTTCAAACTAAACAAAAACATATTTTTTTTCTTCTAACGACTTCAAACTAAACAAAAACATAACATTTTTTTTTCTTCTAACGACTTCAAACTAAACAAAAACATAACATTTTTTTTTCTTCTAACGACTTCAAACTAAACAAAAACATAACATTTTTTTTTCTTCTAACGACTTCAAACTAAACAAAAACATTATTTTTTTTTCTTCTAACGACTTCAAACTAAACAAAAACAATTTTTTTTCTTCTAACGACTTCAAACTAAACAAAAACATTTTTTTTTCTTCAAACGACTTCAAACTAAACAAAAACAACATTTTTTTTCTTCTAACGACTTCAAACTAAACAAAAACAACATTTTTATTCTCCTAACGACTTCAAACTAAAAAAAAATATTTTTTTTCTTCTAACGACTTCAAACTAAACAAAAATATTTTTTTTCTTCTAACGACTTCAAACTAAAAAAAAATATTTTTTTTCTTCTAACGACTTCAAACTAAACAAAAATATTTTTTTTCTTCTAACGACTTCAAACTAAAAAAAAATATTTTTTTTCTTCTAACGACTTCAAACTAAAAAAAAATATTTTTTTTCTTCTAACGACTTCAAACTAAACAAAAATATTTTTTTCTTCTAACGACTTCAAACTAAACAAAAACATTTTTTTTTTCTCCTAACGACTTCAAACTAAACAAAAACAACATTTTTTTTCTTCTAACGACTTCAAACTAAACAAAAACATAACATTTTTTTTCTCCTAACGACTTCAAACTAAACAAAAACAATTTTTTTTCTTCTAACGACTTCAAACTAAACAAAAACATTTTTTTTTCTTCAAACGACTTCAAACTAAACAAAAACAACATTTTTTTTCTTCTAACGACTTCAAACTAAACAAAAACAACATTTTTATTCTCCTAACGACTTCAAACTAAAAAAAAATATTTTTTTTCTTCTAACGACTTCAAACTAAACAAAAATATTTTTTTTCTTCTAACGACTTCAAACTAAACAAAAATATTTTTTTTCTTCTAACGACTTCAAACTAAACAAAAACATAATTTTTTTTCTTCTAACGACTTCAAACTAAACAAAAATATTTTTTTTCTTCTAACGACTTCAAACTAAAAAAAAACATAATTTTTTTTCTTCTAACGACTTCAAACTAAACAAAAATATTTTTTTCTTCTAACGACTTCAAACTAAAAAAAAAAACATAATTTTTTTTCTTCTAACGACTTCAAACTAAACAAAAATATTTTTTTTCTTCTAACGACTTCAAACTAAAAAAAAAAACATAATTTTTTTTCTTCTAACGACTTCAAACTAAACAAAAATATTTTTTTTCTTCTAACGACTTCAAACTAAACAAAAATATTTTTTTTCTTCTAACGACTTCAAACTAAACAAAAACATAATTTTTTTTTCTTCTAACGACTTCAAACTAAACAAAAATATTTTTTTCTTCTAACGACTTCAAACTAAACAAAAACATTTTTTTTTTCTAACGACTTCAAACTAAACAAAAACAAAAAAATTTTTTTTTCTTCTAACGACTTCAAACTAAAAAAAAAAAAAACATAATTTTTTTACAAAAACATATTTTTTTTTCTTCTAACGACTTCAAACTAAAAAAAAAAACATAATTTTTTTTCTTCTAACGACTTCAAACTAAAAAAAATTTTTTTTTTCTTCTAACGACTTCAAACTAAACAAAAATATTTTTTTTCTTCTAACGACTTCAAACTAAACAAAAATATTTTTTTTCTTCTAACGACTTCAAACTAAACAAAAACAATTTTTTTTTCTTCTAACGACTTCAAACTAAAAAAAAAAACATAATTTTTTTTCTTCTAACGACTTCAAACTAAACAAAAATATTTTTTTTCTTCTAACGACTTCAAACTAAAAAAAAAAAATTTTTTTTCTTCTAACGACTTCAAACTAAACAAAAATATTTTTTTTCTTCTAACGACTTCAAACTAAACAAAATTTTTTTTTTTCTTCTAACGACTTCAAACTAAACAAAAATATTTTTTTTCTTCTAACGACTTCAAACTAAACAAAAAAATTTTTTTTTCTTCTAACGACTTCAAACTAAACAAAAATATTTTTTTTCTTCTAACGACTTCAAACTAAACAAAAATATTTTTTTTCTTCTAACGACTTCAAACTAAACAAAAATTTTTTTTTTCTTCTAACGACTTCAAACTAAACAAAAATATTTTTTTTCTTCTAACGACTTCAAACTAAACAAAAAAAATTTTTTTTCTTCTAACGACTTCAAACTAAACAAAAACATAATTTTTTTTCCTTCTAACGACTTCAAACTAAAAAAAAAAACATAATTTTTTTTCTTCTAACGACTTCAAACTAAACAAAAATATTTTTTTTCTTCTAACGACTTCAAACTAAACAAAAATTTTTTTTTTCTTCTAACGACTTCAAACTAAACAAAAATATTTTTTTTCTTCTAACGACTTCAAACTAAACAAAAATTTTTTTTTTCTTCTAACGACTTCAAACTAAACAAAAATTTTTTTTTTTCTTCTAACGACTTCAAACTAAACAAAAATATTTTTTTTCTTCTAACGACTTCAAACTAAACAAAAAATTTTTTTTTTCTTCTAACGACTTCAAACTAAACAAAAATATTTTTTTTCTTCTAACGACTTCAAACTAAACAAAAAATTTTTTTTTTCTTCTAACGACTTCAAACTAAACAAAAATTTTTTTTTTTCTTCTAACGACTTCAAACTAAACAAAAAAATTTTTTTTTCTTCTAACGACTTCAAACTAAACAAAAATTTTTTTTTTCTTCTAACGACTTCAAACTAAACAAAAAATTTTTTTTTCTTCTAACGACTTCAAACTAAACAAAAATTTTTTTTTTTCTTCTAACGACTTCAAACTAAACAAAAATATTTTTTTTCTTCTAACGACTTCAAACTAAACAAAAAATTTTTTTTTTCTTCTAACGACTTCAAACTAAACAAAAATATTTTTTTTCTTCTAACGACTTCAAACTAAACAAAAAATTTTTTTTTTCTTCTAACGACTTCAAACTAAACAAAAATATTTTTTTCTTCTAACGACTTCAAACTAAACAAAAACATAATTTTTTTTCCTTCTAACGACTTCAAACTAACCAAAAACATATTTTTTTTTTCTTCTAACGACTTCAAACTAAAAAAAAAACATAATTTTTTTTCTTCTAACGACTTCAAACTAAACAAAAATATTTTTTTTCTTCTAACGACTTCAAACTAAACAAAAATATTTTTTTTCTTCTAACGACTTCAAACTAAACAAAAATATTTTTTTTCTTCTAACGACTTGAAACTAAACAAAAACATAACATTTTTTTCTTCTAACGACTTCAAACTAAACAAAAATATTTTTTTTCTTCTAACGACTTCAAACTAAACAAAAACATAATTTTTTTTTCTTCTAACGACTTCAAACTAAAAAAAAAAAAACAATTTTTTTTCTTCTAACGACTTCAAACTAAACAAAAATATTTTTTTCTTCTAACGACTTCAAACTAAAAAAAAAAAAACATAATTTTTTTTCTTCTAACGACTTCAAAATAAACAAAAACATAATTTTTTTTCTTCTAACGACTTCAAACTAAACAAAAATATTTTTTTCTTCTAACGACTTCAAACTAAAAAAAAAAACATTTTTTTTCCTTCTAACGACTTCAAACTAAACAAAAACATTATTTTTTTTCTTCTAACGACTTCAAACTAAACAAAAACATTATTTTTTTTCTTCTAACGACTTCAAACTAAACAAAAACATAATTTTTTTCTTCTAACGACTTCAAACTAAACAAAAACATAAATTTTTTTTCCTTCTAACGACTTCAAACTAAACAAAAACATTATTTTTTTTCTTCTAACGACTTCAAACTAAACAAAAACATAATTTTTTTCTTCTAACGACTTCAAACTAAACAAAAACATAATTTTTTTCTTCTAACGACTTCAAACTAAACAA
>NW_027213713.1:92500-95000 GCF_042767895.1 Penaeus vannamei | reverse complement strand
ATCGGTCAGTTAGGACAGATGGTTTTTAGTACTGTTGCTAAGCTGTAAAACGTATCATTATACATGAAACAACAGCTGTTATCCTTGGCCTTTCCTCTATACACTATACATGTTTTTTTTTTTATGTGTCAATGTTATTTTGGATAAATGATTAAAAATAGGGTATGGATACGTAATAACTTTCGTTTCCTAATCACTCACGGTGATGTGAATATCCCATGCTGCTATACTTTGCCTCCTCTTCCTCTCTTTATTCCCTCTTGCTTCGCACAGTATTCTCCCTTCCCTTATCCTCCTCCCCATCTCCGCTCCCCCCTTCCCACAGCCTCCCTTCCCCGGTTATTTCACACATCTCAGCCTCAACTGTAGACCCATTTTCAGACACTCTCTCCCCACCACCACCGCTGACATCACCTCACCACCACCGCCGCTGACACCACCTCACTACCACCGACGCTGACACCATCTCACCACCACCGCTGCTGACGCCACGCTCTCCACCACCGTCGCTGACACCACCTCACCACCACCGTCGCTGACACCACATCACCACCACCGCTCCTGACCCCACCTCACTACCCCCGCCACTGACGCCACATCACCACCACCGCCGCTGACACCAACTCACCACCACCGCCACTGACACGACATCACCACCACCGTCGCTGACACCACCTCACCACCACCGCCGCTGACACCACACCACCACCACCGTTGCTGACACGACATCACCACCAGCGCCGCTGACACGACATCGCCACCACCGCCGCTGACACCACATCACCACCAGCGCCACTGACACCACATCACCACCACCGCCACTGACACCACCGTCTCTGACACCATCTCACCACCACCGCCGCTGTCACCACCTCACCACCACCGCTGCTGACGCCACGCTCACCACCACCGCCGCCGACACCACCTCACCACCACCACCACTGACACCGCCTCCGCTGACACCACCGTCGCTGACACCATCTCACCACCATCGCCGCTGTCACCACCTCACCACCACTGACACCACCTCACCATCACCTCCGCTGACACCACCTCACCACCACCGTCGCTGACACCATCTCACCACCATCGCCGCTGTCACCACCTCACCACCACTGACACCACCTCACCATCACCTCCGCTGACACCACCTCACCACCACCGTCGCTGACACCACCTCACCACCACCACCGCCGCTGACATCTCCTCACCGCCACCGTCGCTGACACCACCTCATCACCACCACCGCTGCTGACAACACCTCACCACCACCGTCGCTGACACCACCTCATCACCATCGCCACTGACACCACTTAACCACCACCGTCGCTGACACCACCTCACCATCACCGTCGCTGACACCACCTCACCATCACCGTCGCTGACACCACCTCACCACCACCGTCGCTGACACCACCTCACCACCACCACCGTTGCTGACACCATACCACCACCACCGCTGCTGACACCACCACCCTCGCTGACATTACCTCACCACCACCGCCGTTGGCACCGCCTCACCACCACCGCCACTGACACCACCTCACCACCACCGTCGCTGACACCACCTCACCACCACCGTCGCTGACACCACATCACCACCACCGCCGCTGACACAACCTCACCACCACTGACACCGCCTCACCACCACCGCCGCTGACACCACATCACCACCACCGCCGTTGACACCACATCACCACCACCGCCGCTGACACAACCTCACCACCACCGCCACTGACACCACCTCACCACCACCGCCGCTGACACCACATCACCACCACCGCCGCTGACACAACCTCACCACCACCGTCACTGACACCGCCTCACCACCACCGCCGCTGACACCACCTCACCACTGATACCGCCTCACCACCACCGCCGCTGACACCGCCTTACCACCACGTCACCACCACCGTCACTGACACCGCCTCACCACCACCGCCGCTGACGACCCGCTCACCACACTTCTCCCCCGCGCTGTGTATCTATCACTCACCCTCCGACCGACCGGTGGCCTGTCAGTCAACGTGAAGCCCACTCCAGTAAAACCATTTCGGCTATCTAACTCCTGTCCATCTGTTTCCATCTCAACTCCCGACCAACAATTTCAATCGGCTCTCCCCCTCCGCGCCGTAGTAATAGCCAAAATAATAGCCGAGAACCGCCATCAACCTCCCGTGTTTCAAAAAAAAAAAAGAAAAAAAAAGGGAAAAAAAAAAATCGAGGTCGAAATATATATGATGAGTTGCGGGAGTCGCGTCCGGGAGGTGGAGCGCGGGCTGCGGCGGCTCAGTGCCCGGGCGGCTCCTGGACGGGGTGGGTGTCGGCTCGTGGGTCTGGATCGCCTGCCTTAAGCGTCGGGGAAGGGGAAGGGGAAGGGGTGGAGGAGGTATAGGGAAGCGAGCCTGGGTGAAGCGATTCTCTTTACCCTTTATCTCTTTGTTTCTATGCTTTCTCTTTCTCTCTCGAACCAGTTCTCTTTCCCTTTATCTCTTTGCTT
>NW_027213713.1:82500-87500 GCF_042767895.1 Penaeus vannamei | reverse complement strand
GAAAGAAGTAATTAACTTTAATAGCTCTCTTTTGTAACCTATCTTTCGAAATAAACTGGTATATCAATGCCATCTGCGCTAAACGAAATTAAAACCCCGCAAAAAACTGGTCCCGATCCCGCGCTGCAACGGTTTTCGAAGTTCATTTGTTTTGTACTGTAACAGGATGCTGCCATCTTAAGCTCATTATTTTTCCGTTCCTTCTCATTTCTCAATCTCCTTCTCTCCTGTTTTCCTTCCTAATTTCCCTACTTCAGGTAACTTTGATATATATTTTTTGATTCTTGAGAAATTACCCCCGTCTTATTTTCAGTCTTAAATTCTTTATATTATACGGTTACTCAACCAATTTCATAATCACCCAACCACCAATTCGACAGTTTATCTACATATTCCAAACTCTTATGTTTTCAAATTCTTTGCATCTGTCTCCAAAAAACACATCATAATATAAATAAAGACACACTAACGCGCACGCCAGCATTATTCCACGCCGAAACTAAACCGCAAAAATCCCAGAATCAACGAAATATGTCCGCGATGCCGCTGTGAGGTAATCCATCCCCGCGGGCGTGGAAAAAGTCCTTTGAAAATGCGCCTCACGTGATGTACAGTACAGCAAACGTTTTATCTCTCGGGACTAATTCATCTAGCGCCACGCGGGTGTGTCTCTGAGGTGGGGGATGATGGGGGTGGGGGTGGGGGTGATGGGAGGGGTGGTGGTGGGTGATGGGAGGGGTGGGGGTGGGTGGGGGTGGGGTGATGGTGGGGTGGGGAGGATGGGGTCGGGGTGGGGTGATGGTGGGGTAGGGAGGATGGGGTGGGGTGGGGTGATAGTGGAGGAGGGAGGATGCGGTCGGGGTGGGGTGATGGTGGAGGGGAAGTTGGGGTGGGGGATGGGGTGGGGGAAGTGGGGGGTGAGGTAATGGTAGGGGTGGAGGTGGGTGGGGAAGGATAGGGTGGTAGTAGGGTGATGATGAGGGAGGATAGGGTGGGGGTGGGGAGATGGTGGTGGAGGATGAGGTGGGGGTGGGGAGATGGTGGTGGAGGATGAGGTGGGGGTGGGGTGATGGTAGGGGAAGTTGGAGTGTGGGGTAGGCAGGGCGTGGGTGGGGTGATGATGGGGGAGGATTGGGTGAATTGATGTTGGGGGGAAGGAAGAAGGGGGGATAAAGTAGTAGGATGTGCGTAAAGGGAAGGGAAGGAGATACGAGAAGGATAAAAAAAGAAGGAAGATGGACAAGACGAGATGAAGGAAGAGAGAAGAAAATTCTGAAAAGGGGAAGTGAGGTGGAAGAAGTAGAGTGAGGGGGGGTGAGGGGGGAGGGGGAGGGACAGGAAGAAGAAAGAGAGAGATGGACAGGTAGACAGGAGGAGGAGAAAAAGAAGAGAATAAAAAATGGGTTTAAGAAGGGACGGTAGTAAGGGGGGTGTGAAAGGAAGAAATGGGGGGGGGGGAATCTGGGGTAGAGCTGATGGGGGGGGGGTCTGGGAGAGAGCTGATGGGGGGGGAGGGGGTGAAATTAGAAGGTATAAATAGATAGTAGAATAGATAAGAAAAAAAGGAGATGGCGGGGATGTGGCGATAAAAGATAACAGAAGAAAGCAAGAGATAAGAGAGATAAGAAAATGGAGAGAGGATAGATACAGGAAAATAGGAAAATAAAGAAAAGATATATACCGAAAGATACAGAAAGATACAAAAAATGAAGATCATATATACATATATATATATATATATATATATATATATATATATATATATATATATATATATATATATATATATATATATATATAGAGAGAGAGAGAGAGAGAGAGAGAGAGAGAGAGAGAGAGAGAGAGAGAGATGGATAGATAGATATATAGAAATATATAGATATAGATATAGATCAAGAAAAAGAAATAGACATGATAAAACATTAACAATGAAGAAAACATATATAGAGAAAGAAAGAATAAAGTGTGAGAAAACGAGAAAAAAAAGAAAAAAAATCAGAGAAGCGAAAAAAATATCAAGAAAAACAAGTAATTATGAAACGTAAAACAAAAGCAAAAAAAATAAATAAAAAACAGAGAGAGAGAGAGAGAGAGAGAGAGAGAGAGAGAGAGAGAGAGAGAGAGAGAGAGAGAGAGAGAGAGAGAGAGAGAGAGAGAGAGAGAGAGAGAGAGGGAGAAAGAGAGAGAGAGTGAGAGAGAGAGATAAAGAAAGAAAGAGAGCGAGAGAGAGAGAGGATAAAGAGAGAGACAAACGAGAGAACGAGGCAGTCAAGTTCTCTCTCCACCCACCCACACCCACCCAACCCCCACCCGACCCACCCCCATCAACCCACCCCCACCCACCTCGTTTTTTTTTTTTTTTTTTCTTCCCCATCTTTTTCTTCCCGGAACAAGATTTCCATACGATGTTTAAAACCCTTCGAGCGTAAAATTAGTGAGTCTCGGAGAGGCAGCAACGACCAGGGCGTGAAGGAAGCACTCGGGGATCCGCCCCCACCCTGCCCCCACCCCTGTCCCCCTCTCCCCTTGCTCTCACCCCCTCTATTTCCCCCTCCCCTTGCTCTCACCCCCTCTATATCCCTCTCCCCTTGCTCTCACCCCCTCTATTCCCCTCCTTTTACTCTCACCTCTTCTGTCCCCATCCTCTTACTCTCACCCCCTCTATTTCCCTCTCCCCTTACTCTCACCCCTCTATTCCCCTCCTTTTACTCTCACCTCTTCTGTCCCTCTCCTTGCTTTCACCCCCTCTATCTCCCTTCCCCTTATCCCCCTACCCTTACTCTCACCCCCCTATCCCCCTCCTCTTACTCTCACTCCCCCCATTCCCTTGCTCTCATCCCCCCTATTCTCTTGCTCTCACACCCTCTATCCCCCTTCCCTTCCCTTACTCTAACACCCCATCCCCTTCCCCTTGCTCCCACCCACTACCCTCCCCGCCCTTATGCTACACCCAGTGTTTTTATCTCAAACTCCTTTTCCTCCCCTCTCCCTGCACTCCCCTCTCTCTCCTCCTCCCTTACCATCCCCCCCCTCTTTCCTTACCCCCCCTCTCCCCCTCCCTCTTTCCTCCCCCCCCTCCCCCTCCCTCTTTCCTTACCCCCCTCTCTCCCCACTCCCTCCTCACCCTATCCTACTTCTACCTTTCTTTCCTTCCCCTTCCTCATTCTCCCTCTTTCTTTTCTTCTCCTTCTCTTCCCTCCCCTTTCCACCCTTCCTTTCCCCTTCAGCTTCCATCCTTATCCTTTCCTTCCCCACCTCCCTTCCTCTCCCGGTCCCCTTAGCCGTGGTCTCTTACCTTCCCCCCTTCCCTCTTTCCTCCCCTCTTCCCCCTCTTTCCATTCTCCCCTCCCACTTTCCCCTCTTCGCTCCCCTTGACCTCTCCTCCTGCATTTCCCTTTCATTCCTTTTTCTTTCTTCTCCCATTTGCCGTTTCCCCTCTTCTGTTCCCTTTTTCCTCATCTCCTTCCCTTTTCTCTCTCTCTTCTTTCCTCCCCATCCTTCCCCATCATCTCCCTTCCCCTTTCTATCCTCCCCATCCTTCTTCTTCCCATCCTCCTCCATCCTTCTCCTCCTCCATTCCATCCTCCCCATCTATCTCCTCCCCCTTCCTCTTCCTTCCCCTTCCCATCCATATCCTACCCCTTCCCATCCATCTCCTCCCTCATTCCATTCTCTCCATCCTTCTCCTACCCCATCCCATCTTCCCCATCCCTCTCCTCCCCCTCCCCCTTCCTTCCCATCCCTCTTCCTCCCAGCCTCCTCCATCCTACTCCTCCCCATCCTTCGCCTCCCCATCCTTCCCCTCCCCATCCTCCCCACTTCGACCCACTCCCAAGGACGCCTCTCCGTCTCGGAACTCCCCAAGAAATGTTTCATTGCTCGTTGAACTTCAGTCGGATTTTCGCTTTATTTTCTCTATCTACTTTTTTTTTCTCTAAGGGAGGGTGTGGGGGTGTGGGGTGTGGGGGGTCTACTTCTCATCGTTATGAAGATGGAACTAGAGAGAAGGAGATAAAGGAAGGAAAGAAGGAGGCTAAATTATGGAGCTGTGGAGAGACAAGGTCTTTTGATGGAGGAGAATCGGGGAATCGTCCTGAGTAAAAAGGGAGTGGTCGGCGTTTCCCGTCTCGCTTTTCATCTTTTCATACATATATGAATGTGTGTATATATATATATATATATATATATATATATATATATATATATATATATACATATGTATATATATATATATATATATATATATATATATGTATATATATATGTATGTATATGTATATATATATAAATATATATATATATATATATATATATATATATATATATATATATATATATATATATATGAATTTATATGAATATATGTTTGTATATATTTACAACTATATAATTATACATAATTATATATCTGTATATATGTATTTATAGATACACACATACACACACACACACACACACACACACACACACACACACATATATATATGTATATATATATATATATATATATATATATATATATATATATATATATATATATGTATATACATATATATATATATATATATATATATATATATATATATATATATATATATATATATATATACACACACACACTTCTTTCCCGAAAAGAGCCATTTCGGCGCTGGTCCCTCGGCGTCCGCTGAGGTTATATGTGCCGCTGCCTTTTTCCGCCGCCCGCCGCCCACCGCCCGCCGCCCGCCGCCCGCATCTGCAGGAACTCATCTTCGAGACAAATCCTCCGCCTCGCTGCGACCACGCCTACATTTATTACAACTTACGACGTCTATATCTCGGCCACGCCCATTTTGTACCTCTGGGCCGCCCTTATCGTCGCTGCGCTCGGGTCCTGAACACGCCCTCAGGACCTGGGACTGCCGAGGTCGCCTGCGGGGGCGGCTTGGTAAACATGGTATTAAGGCGACGGTTTTGTTCTTATTGGGGACGAGTTGGTACTAAGAGGAACAAATGATGAT
>NW_027213713.1:70000-75000 GCF_042767895.1 Penaeus vannamei | reverse complement strand
GAAAAACTACATATTAATAAAAAAAATATCCTCTGTCACGGAAACCAAATCTACATTGCATCTCTAACAGCCTCTCCATGACAGGTTCATTAACACGACAGACAGATATCTTTTTTTCTCTTTGGCTAATCAAAACTCCGGATGCCTTTTAATTATGCATACACACATTCCCCTAATCTCATCCATATAGAGGGATCTATCTCTATCAAAAGAAATGAGAAAATGACCTTGCTGCGATGAAGCATAACTCTGCCACAAGCTTTAGAAAGTGTCAGCTGCGTCAACGGATGATTGATGGTTTGAAGAAGCACGGAGACAGCTTCTTGACCTGTAAGCCCTTGGTGTGCTATGCATGTGTTATCATTTGCACACTGTGTTGACTTTCATGCTGTATTCACTCGGGTCATGAAGTGGCTCTCAGCGAATTCTCGTTCATAGGTCATGTCTTAGAGGGTGTCGTATGTCTTGAGGTGACTATGTATTTCCTCAATTATTTTTTCTTTACCTTTGATACAACTTTGGTGTAGAAAGAACTTGGCAAGAGGGTCTCTTCTTCCTGTAGTTCATCAAGCCTCCCTTCTTGTACTTTATTTCGCCACATGAGCAATAATAGTAATTCTTTCCCTGACCATTCGTAGTGTACGGCGTCACGGAATTCCCTTTACCTGAATCCGGTTTAGTGTGCCATCTCTACATTTTTTATGTTTTGAATAATTACGATATATTCTTCTATAATCATTATTATTATTTCATTCATCTTATGTGGCGTTTTCTGAAGACGCTCTTCCGAAAGGGCACTTACAAGCTAATTGATTTTTACTCTGCATTCTAGCGGACAACATGACTTGTTAGAGCTAATCCTACTTGTAATAGGAAAAGTATTTTCATGATGATAATGCTGATAATAAGATAAAATATTAATAACTCGGTATAAGTGATGCATTTGACCAGTTTTCATGAATAAGAAGGACACAAAAGTAATACGAAGCAAAGAATTAGATGATAACAAGAATAGAGAGAAGGGGAAACTGTGAGAGAAAATCCGCTTTAACTATATCTTTATCAGAAATATATTCGAAACTGGTCGCATTCATTTCTTGCACAAATTTTAGTCTTGATACTCAAATTTGTGTTCGTGCTAGTGGATCCGTGACGCCCACTCCGCCCACTGGCAATGGTAGATCCACTCTCTCTCTCTCACTGGGATCGCACTTTTTACATTTCGAAAGCTGGGATGAACTTGTCACCTGTGAAATCCTCTGGCAGTTGAACTTACTCTCTACTGTCTGGAATTATTTGGATTATGAAGGTCCAATGATATTTGAGTTCGTGGGTCAGTAGTGTATAGAGTAACTGGCCTCCATTAGTGTCATATATCTACTTTCTTTTCTCTCTCTTTTCGCAATTCAATTATTCTCTTTCAACTCTCCTCCGCAATAAACTATCAAGTTCCCCTTTGGCGCTAACCATTACATGTCATTTCCATTTTGTGGCCCGCAAATATTCACAAGGCGAGGCTTTAGTATTCTGGAATTTAAAACAGGGCTGGATTTTTTCAGGGTCTGGAACGTAGCCAGTGTGAGGACCAGGATGTGTCACCGCGACATAGCTTTGTTTTTTCATTATTGTTATTGTTATTATGATCGTTAATAATATTGTTTTATCATCATTATCATTATCTTCATCATCATTACCATTATCATCATCATTATCTTCCTCTTCATTATCATTATCATCATTATTATCATTATCTTCCTCATCATTATCATTATCATCATCATTATCATTATCTTCATCATCATTACCATTATCATCATCATTATCTTCATCATCATTACCATTATCATCATTATCATTATCTTCATCATCATTACCATTATCATCACCATTATCGTTATCTTCCTCATCATTACCATTATCATCATCATTACCATTATCATCATCATTATCATTATCTTCATCTTCATTATCATTATCATCATCATTATCATTATCTTCATCATTACCATTATCTTCATCATTAGTCTCATTATCTTCATCATCATCATTCTCATTATCTTCATCATCATTCTCATTATCTTCATCATCATTCTCATTATCTTCATCATCATCATTCTCATTATCTTCATCATCATTACCATTATCATCATTATCATTTAATTGCGCCCGTTAGATCAGAGGAGCAAAGTATTTGTTTTGTTAGATCTTGTGATGTGTGATAAGCCTTTGATTTAAATATTAAGATTTCTTCTCTGTTAACTGTATTAAAGTCATTTGTAGCATCAAATAACAATAAGGATAATAACAATAATATCCATAAAAACAATGAAAATAATAATGATAATTATAATGATCATGCTAATAATGCCAGTAATTTAGGGCCGCACTTTAAAACTGTACTATTGTTCAGCCTACACTTAGCGAACGTTTATTTTATAAGATACACAACGATACAGGAGATTTTAATTGTATTTAAATGGATATTTAGCAATCATTTTAAAATCGAAATATTTTGAAAAGACTTCTGTATATATTGGAATTCATCCCAAAATTTCTCACCTCCCTTGGGTTCCCTTATTTCACCGTTATTTCTTAATTATTTGTTGAACATGAAGCTACTACATTCATATATATATATATATATATATATATATATATATATATGTATAAACATATACATACATATACATATATACATATATATATATATATATATATATATATATATATATATATATATATATATACATATATACATATATACATATATACATATACACATATATACATATATACATATATATATATATATATATATATATATATATATATATATATATATATATATATATATATATATATCTACATACATGTACATATATATATATATATATATATATATATATATATACATACATATACATATATACATATACACATATACATATACATACATATACATATATACATATACATACATACATACATACATATATACATATATACATATATACATATATACATATATATATATATATATATATATATATATATATATATATATATATATATATATATATATACATACATACATACATACATACATACATACATATATATATATCTATATATATATATATATATATATATATATATATATATATATATATATATATATATATATATATATATATATATATATATATATATATATATATATATATATGCACACACACACACACACACACACACACACACACACACACACACACACACACACACACACACACACATATATATACATATATATATATATATATATATATATATATATATATATATATATATATATATATATATATATATATATATATATGGGCATATACGTAGCCTTAAAATTACTTTCATTACTTATTGCTTTCCATTCATATTGCTTTGAGGTAAATTGCTAAATGTGGACTACATTGAAATTAGCAGATAATCTTGCATTATTCAAGTGGTTTCTCACTGAGTGTATCAAAGAAACATCAGTGCAAGTTGCAAGCACTTTCCACATATAGGTCTGCTTTCTCATGTAAACGATCAGTAAAAAACGTCAGGGTATTACTAATTTTCCTTTTGTAACAGGGGAAATTAGTATTATGATGTACGTGTGGTCCTACTTTAAGATTATGTTTCTTTTTGTCCCTGACTTGACAGCTTGACAACCCTACAAGAGGCTCTGGACTAAGATATGATGCAGTTCATACAAGAAACATGAACCTGGTAGAGAAGGCATTTGATATGTGTCAGAGAAGATTGACGTTGCAATTTTCACCTAAAACACGGGTCATATAACAATGAGATATCATTCCTACAAATGAACATGTAAATAGCAATTCTTTTGATAGTCAAAATGACAATAAGAGAGAAATAAATGGCGGAATTGTCAGGTGGGAGGGATTTAGGAGAAAAGGCAGACATTATAAATACTGTGTTCAAAATACTGTGTATGCGTATATGCACGCTTGTATGTGTTAGAGATTGTGTGTGTCATAGTATTAGGGTGTATGTGCATGTGAGTGAATAATTATTGTGAATAGTCAACATTTTTTTTTGTTTTTTATAAGATTAGCTGTACGTTAAGAAATGATTAATTGACATTTCAAGTGATAACCGAGCTGAAAATATCAACAAACATATTCCACGCCAAAGTGAGCGGTGGCGCTGGCTTTGCATTGTGTTTAGAGTAAGGATTCGAGTCGTCCGAATGTATTTAAAGTACGGTCCATAGATGCTGCTGATCATTGTATCATTATCATCATCATCAGCCTGACTCAACCCACTGCAGGACGTAGGCCTTTCCCAACCTTTTCCAGCTTTCCCGGGCCACAACCTGCCTTCAAGGATTCTCCTATTTGATCTGATATTACATCCATCCCCAGCTATAAACATTTCCCTAAAATATTTACCGACAAATGCTCGATCTTCCACCCATCTGTTTCCAAGGAAAGCCAGCACTGCTCTGAGCAAAACAGCGTGCGAGACAAGGAGACAGGGTTGGAGATGTCATTCTCGAACACTATCCCCCTCCACTTACAAGGGATTCCCTCCTGCAGTCATTGCAAAAAAACACATCAACAATTTATCTACAAGCTGTTAAACATTGAATTTTACTATATTCAAAATAAAAGTTGTATACAAGTATAAATATAGTCTGACAGGTACTTCAGGTATAAATTGGTTATCAATGTATCAATGGCTATTTGGGACCAGTACTTACTCCATCTACCTTAAACTCACACCTTACATGGACATGCCAGACTCAAGCGGCATTTTGTCTCATATTTTCTTCTCCATGGTGATCCATTTCTTCTCCACCGCTACGACTTATCTCAATAAACATTCACCTGTAAGCAACAATCTTGGGGCCAGGGAAAGGTGTCTAAGGGTGGCTACTGGTGTCCCTTGTCAGTTTCCATAAGACGTCTGAGATCTGAAGACTGCGCCATTAAGAGATT
>NW_027213713.1:50000-52500 GCF_042767895.1 Penaeus vannamei | reverse complement strand
TCGTTTCTTCCTTCCTTCCTCCCATCCTTTCTTCCTTCCTCCTGCCGTCCCTCACGAGATGCGAAGGAGGACCCCGGGAGCAGTTACCCTAAAGGGCGTTCGAGCGGCGGGGTTGTTAAGGGGTCCTGGAGGACGAGGAATTCAGAGAGGGATCCTGCAGGAGGGCGGAGGGGCTTGAGGGGGACCTTTTGTCAGTCTCTCTATCTGTCTGTCTCTGCTGTCTGTACATATGTTAATGCACACACACTCACACACACACACACACACACACACACACACACAAATATATATTTACACATACACACATTTAAGTATATATACATTATCTTTATCAGTCTATCCATCTATCTATCTATTTATCAATTTAAATAGATAGAGACATACATTTACCTATTTACTTTCCAAACTCTTCCACCCACCCCCCCATCTTTCACTCTCTTTTTCTACCCTCTCTCTCTTTCACTGAAAAGAAAATAGAAGACTCAGAAGACCGATAAAATGTGGTCTGCAAAAAAAGGAGATATTTCTACAAAGACGAAGTTCGAGTTGTCGGTAAAAATGAGAGAAAAAAAACCACGGTGTTCTTCAACGGACGAGAAAGTTCTAGAGGGTCTTGAAGGGACACGATAAGCGCTCGAGAAGAACCAGCAGAGAAATACCTCGAAAGTACGGAGAACAGAGATGACAAGGCTTCGGGTCTGGCGCCGCGTCAGGGAAGGGAAGGACGAAGGTCTTTCGCGACGAAGAAGGCGAAGCAGACTGGACACGCATACATACCATAGCAGGTAAATAGACACACGCATTCGTACTTTGGCAGACAGATATACGCATAGACACAATTTAGCAGGCAAGCACACGGAGACGCGCACGCATAAACATATAAAGACATAAACACCAATACGCATGCACATACAAACACACCCACACAGGCACTTTATCTGACGAACACACACACGTACATGCGCATCCTAAGCAGATACACATAATTCTCTCCCGCTGTTTATGCTATACAGTTTTATTTCAGATTTTTTTTATTTTTTTTTTTAGGGGGGGGGGGGGGGAGGTGTTAAAAATCAGCTGGGCCTCATTTCAGTAGAATGGTTGGTGTAAGGTACAGTAAACCTATCGTGTCTTTGGTAACCTGTAAAGTGACTGGTATCCTGAATGGGGGGATTTGGTACCCTCAGAGCAGACAGTGGGACAACTTGGTGCAAAATACTGTTAACTTTGAAGGTTTTCTTTCACTTAAAAACTTTTAGAGGCACATCCTCTCTCGATTTTCTCATTCTGACCAAAAAACAAAAACAAAAAAACAATAAAGACAGACAAAGAAATACACAAACCAAAAAAGTACAAAAGGGAATCCCTATTCCGATCCATAGTTGAAATTCCAGAACTGGCAACACTGAAGCATGATGGATAGAGGATCCGACACTATTAGCTGATCAGATTAACTGCTGGAGGGAGTTTATAGACGATTGGAAGGCTTAACATCTCACGTCCTGTTGCCCAATTGTTACGTGGGTTAAGGTTCAAAATAGCTTTTAACACTCAGGTGACGTAAGTTGTATTTTGGCTCTGTTTTGTGCGCTGCTGAATGGCATTTAAAACAGCCGGGAACGAAAATGTATTTGTGTTGGTATCGCCTTATCAGTAGTTGTAGTAGTGTATTAGTATTATCATTATTATCATTATATTATCGTTTTGTTATTCTTATTATTTTTATCATTATCATTATCATCATTATTATCATTATTATTATTGTTGTTACTATTGTTATTAATATTACTATTACTATTGTTATCATTATCATTTTCATTATTACTATTATTGCTAGTATCATCACTACTACTGTTATTATTATTACTACTAATATCATCATTATTATCATGATCATTATCACTGCACTTGTTACTATCATTATCATTATTAGTAATGTTTTAGTACTGCTGTTAATTTCATTATTATGATCATTATCATAATCATTATTATCATTGTTATTATTAATATTGTTATTATTATCATTATCATCATCATTATCATTGGTAGTAGTAGTACTAGCATTAGTAATAATGTTATGATTAATATTATTATTATTGTCCTTTAATTCGAACGATATGTTTTGCAGGTTTTAGATGCAATAAGAAAAAATAAAGTGATGGAACGCATACAAAAAACATAAAAACATAAAAGCAAAAAAACAAAATTGAATCATAAAAAAACGGAAACTTTGCTGGCATCCATTTATTTCACGAGAAATAAATTGGAATATATATAAAAAAACACAGAAGAAAAAAAAAATATATATATAACAGAAAAAGAACGCAAAAAGTCGAATGCATATTTGATCTTGCTCACATACCTCTGCGACCGAAGGCTATTGCGACCCTCAGCTTTTATGCTATATGTAGCGGCTTCTGCTCGGGCTAGCGCATAACGAGCAAAGGTTAACCGGTTCTTGACGTTTAGGAACTTCTCGAATATTCTTCCTAATCCCTTT
>NW_027213713.1:42500-45000 GCF_042767895.1 Penaeus vannamei | reverse complement strand
TTGATCCGTACTGTTAAGACAAGTGAAAAACGGAAAGCGTAGAAGGAGCTGGTGGAAAGTGGAAAGATAAAGAAAAGGAAAAAACAAAACAAAACAAAGCAGAAAAAGAAAAGAAAGCAGGAAATAGAGAACGAAAAAAGAAAGAAACAGAAAAAGAAAAGAAATAAATAAATAGAGAACAAAAAAGAAAGAAACAGAAAAAGAAAAGAAAGAAAGAAACAGAGAACGAAAATTGAAAGAAACAGAGAAAGAAAAAAAAGACCAAAAAAAAAGAAGGAACAAGTGGAGAAAAAAAATGTTTAGAAAGAGTTTATGAACGCGAAAATATGTCGACATAAAGAAAGAAGCAAATCATACCACACACACACACACAAAATCAAAATATAATGCAAAGAAAAATCAGATTAAAAGGAACGAAAAAAATAGAGCAACAGACACAATTAATAAAAAGATAAAAGAAGAAAAAGGAAACCTAAATACAAGAATATATAAAGAAAAAACAAAAAAACATCTAAAAGACAAAGCTGAAATCCCCCATCCCCCTTCCACCCCCTACCCCCCCCCAAAAAACAAAAAAAAAACAAACAAGCCCTCTTTATCTCCAACATATTTCCACCCCCTCCACCCTCCACCCCCCCCTCCAAACAAACAAACAAACAAAAAAAGAGACCATCTCCCAAGCCTTACGTTGCGTGTGGCATCTTCCGCTCACCGTATAACGGATTCCTCGTTCACGCGATAAAGCGGCGGACGGAAATCCCACATCCGGGACCCAGTTGTTAGCGGCGCGATATCACTTTATAGGGGAGAGCAGGGCGGGAGGGGGAGGGAGGGGAAGAGGAGGGGGGATGGGGAGGTGGGATGGGGGGAGAGCAGGGCGGGAGGGGGGATGGGGGGAGAGGGAGGTGGGAGAGGGGGATGGGGGGGAGAGGGAGGGGGAGAGGAGAGTAGGGGGAGGGGGGAGGGGGGGATGGGGGGAGAGGAGGAAAGGGGGAGAGGGAGAGGGAAGGGGAGGGAAGGGGTGAGGAGGGGGGGGAGGGAGGAGAAGGAGAGGGGGAGAAGGAGGGAAGGGAAGGGGGAGAGGGAGGGGAACGGGAGGGGGAGAGTGAAAGGTGTAGCAAACGTTGTATTCAATAACCTTCTGCAATGTGTGATGAAATAATGACCCTTATAGTCTCGCTTCTATCTATGTTTACCTTTCGTCACAAAACTCAATGTCTCATTCTTTCTTCACAAAATACTGCGAAGGTACACAGCTAAACATTAAAATATACCTTTATTATTATTATTTATTATTATAGTAATAGAATATAGAGTTAACTGAACACCAAAAAAGTAAAATACTTGAACGAAAAACAACACTTAGAAAAGTAGATCAAAATGAAACATAGGAAAGTAAAGAACGTAAAATACTAAAAAGAAACAAGAAAAAATACAAGAACATAAAAAAACTAAAACAGTAAAACACAAGTACATAAATTCACTAAAATGAAACATAAAACATGGAAGTGAATTACAACTCAAAAAGAAACGTTTAATTAAACATAACATAATCAGAAACAAATAAAACACGTAAAAAGGGAAGCTGTGGCCGCGTTTTCTTTCTCGGAATCCCGTTTTCTATGAATCGGGAAGCCTAATGGCGGGTTCTGAGCATCCTCGCCGCTGGGAGATAAACTGGCTCCTAATTCCGAATGGCAGGACTTTTTCCATACTTTTTCCATGCCTGCGGGAGAGGGAGAGTAAGTGGAATCATGACAAGGGTAAGCGGTGGGGAAGGAGGGAAGGAGGGAAGGAGGGAAGGAGGGGAAGAGGGGAAGGGGAGAAGAGAGGGAGGGGAAGGGGAGGGAAAGGAGTGGGAGGGGAAGGAGAGAGAGGGAGGGAGGGAGAGAGAGAGAGAGAGAGAGAAGAGAGAGAGAGAGAGAGAGAGAGAGAGAGAGAGAGAAAGAGAAAGATAGAGAGAGAGAGAGAAAATCAAAATCAGAACTTTATTTCCATATATAATGGTTATTCTTTTGAATAATTTTATATATATCAAATTATATTTATATATACACAAAACCAAATCAATATAGTTTAAAAGCATAGATAGGGGAGTGTAAAAATATATCATTCTTGGAACAAAGTTGTCATGTGTATAATTATCTAAATTAAAATTCACTATGAAATCTCAAGCACATATAATGCACACATAGAATATATAAATCAGCATATTAACTATTCTTTGAGTTACTAACAGACATTGAAATCTAAGAAAAATATTATTGCTAGAATAGATAGTAAGAATCAAAGACATTAAAGCATAAGCATTAAGCATGTTTGCAAGCAGAACAGAAAAAATACATAAAATGGCAAATAAAACTAGAAAATGACATAAAATGTAGGAAAACACCAATAGAAAAGTCGAATAACACTAGAAAATGACATAAAATGACAAAAACTGCTAGAAAAAGACATAAGATTGTAGGAAAATACTAACATAATGTCAGAGAAATGGCAT
>NW_027213713.1:32500-35000 GCF_042767895.1 Penaeus vannamei | reverse complement strand
GTGTGTGTGTGTGTGTGTGTGTGTGTGTGTGTGTGTGTGTGTGTGTGTGTGTGTGTGTTTTTTTCTCAGAGACAGATTGTGGCTAAGGAAGGCGGAAACCGACCGAGTGATGCCGTCCAAAGGCCCACCATTTTTGTTTGTCTCCTGAACCGGCGAATGAGAGGAAACGAAGAATGTAGGGCCGGGGCTCGTCACAAGAGACATCTCCACAATAAAAAGATGAAAGAAAAGGGAGTGTCTGATCGTTTATTTTGTGTGTGACTCGAAGAAAGGTGTGTAGATTGTGTGAACTTCTGTTTGAGGTCTGTGTTCTTTTCTTATACATCAGTCCATTAAAAAAAAAAACTAAGGAAAACTAAGGAAAAACATAAACTTCTTGTTTCTGCAGTTGGCATTGCATGACTGAATGACAATGAACCATCGTTAATGAAATAAATGAAACCACGCTTAGCCAATCAGGACGCTCCATGAGATGCCAGAAATCACTAGATGAGTAATTACTTGTATGATTTGCTCGATGTGTTTACAATTTCTAGAAGTGGAACAAAAATCCATCTTGTATTCGTGGTACTAAGCTGTTCCATACCTTAGATAAGTGTCTGAATCATCTAGGTAAAATGTCCTTTCCTTATGGATATTGCTATCATTATTGCCATTAACATTACTGATATTATTGTCATTTTCATAATTGTTATTATTGTCAATATCCATAGTGTCATTATCGTTATTAATATTATGATGATGATCATTATCATTATTATCATCATTATTATCATAATTGTTATTATTATTGGTACTATTATTATTCATAATATAATTTTATTGTTATCGTCATTATTATTACCATTATCATTATTAACGTTCTTATCATTATCATTATTTTAATTCTTGTCATTAATCCTATACTTATTTTTCTTATTATCACCATCCTTTTAATCATGACATTTAAAGTCATTTAATTAATTCGGTTATTAGCATGAACAAAAAAAAAAAAAAAAAAAAAAAGAAAGAAAGAAAGAAAAAAAAAAAAAAACATCTAGTGTCTTGTAACTAGCGTATAAACTTTAAGACACTTACAGAGATACACATACATTCACACATACACTTGTAACGTACATACAGATGCAGACAGGCACTTGCAGGCGCAGACAACCACTTGTACACATACAAAAGACGTATGTACAGATAAACACATTGATAAAGATGTACACTTGCACAAAGATGTACACATGCTGTGACACAGAATACAAACCTTACACATAGACACTCACTCACATGCACAGACACGCACATGAAGACGCACACAAGCACTTACATATGGTCACGAACACAAATATACCCACACAAACACACACATACAAAGAAACACACATAGAGTTAAACCATTCACAAACACGCACACAAAGTCCCATGAAGAAAAAATGACGCACAGAAACACACATCCCCAAAGACGCACACAGAAACACACATCCCCAAAGACGCACATAGAAACACACATCCCCAAAGACGCACACAGAAACACACATCCCAAAGACGCACACAGAAACACACATCCCCAAAGACGCACACAGAAACACACATCCCCAAGGACGCACACAGAAACACACATCCCAAAGACGCACACAGAAACGCACATCCCCAAAGACGCACACAGAAACACACATTCGCAAAGACGCACACAGAAACACACATCCCAAAGACGCACACAGAAACACACATCCCCAAAGACGCACACAGAAACACACATCCCCAAAGACGCATACAGAAACACACATCCCAACGACGCACACAGAAACACACATCCCCAAAGACGCACACAGAAACACACATCCCCAAAGACGCACACAGAGACACACATCCCCAAAGGCGCACACAGAAACACACATCCCCAAAGGCGCACACAGAAACACATCCCCAAAGGCGCACACAGAAACACGCATCCCCAAAGGCGCACACAGAAACACACATCCCCAAAGACGCACACAGAAACGCACATCCGCAAAGACGCACACAGAAACACACATCCCCAAAGACGCACACAGGAAACACACATCCCGAAAGACGCACACAGAAACACACATCCCCAAAGACGCACACAGAAACACACATCCCCAAAGACGCACACAGAAACACACATCCCCAAAGACGCACACAGAAACACACATCCCCAAAGACGCACACAGAAACACACATCCCCAAAGACGCACACAGAAACGCACATCCCCAAAGACGCACACAGAAACACACATCCCCAAAGACGCACACAGAAACACACATCCCCAAAGACGCACACAGAAACACACATCCCCAAAGACGCACACAGAAACACACATCCCCAAAGACGCACACAGAAACACACATCCCCAAAGACGCACACAGAAACACACATCCCCAAAGACGCACACAGAAACGCACATCCCCAAAGACGCCCACAGAAACACACATCCCCAAAGACGCACACAGAAACACACATCCCCAAAGACGCACACAGAAACACACA
>NW_027213713.1:25000-27500 GCF_042767895.1 Penaeus vannamei | reverse complement strand
TATGTATAACACACACACATAAACAAACACACACACACAAACACACACAGCTGGTGATGACCCACATCACGTACATGAATGAAATGCACATTTGATTTTCTGGCGCACCTTACATCACGTTTATGCCCATTTATTTATTTTTTTCGGAAGCTCTACCGCTTTTGCCGAAGCAGAACCTGAGGCAGTCGCTACAAGCAGAACCTGAGGCAGTCGCTACAAGCAGAACCTGAGGCAGTCGCTACAAGCAGAACCTGAGGCAGTCGCTACAAGCAGAACCTGAGGCAGTCGCTACAAGCAGAACCTGAGGCAGTCGCTACAAGCAGAACCTGAGGCAGTCGCTACAAGCAGAACCTGAGGCAGTCGCTACAAGCAGAACCTGAGGCAGTCGCTACAAGCAGAACCTGAGGCAGTCGCTACACGGAATAGTGTAAATATCAGTTCCACAAAAAAAAAAAAAAAATATGGCGTTTTTCATCGAGGGATGTCGTTGTATGGAATAAGTAATGGGTTACTGGCTCTGACCTGTTGCGTGTCGGGGAAATGAGCATAGCATTTCTATGTCGCAGATGAATGTGCCTCATTTAAGAGAGAAAAATAACGATATCCTAATTTGGAAAACGTTAAAAAAATGATGAAGTTCCCTATCACATATCCTATTTGCATGAAGGAACATGGACGGATACAACGGATGATTCGAGAAAAAATTAAATTAATTACCGATGCGAGTTGGTTTACGGTAAATCGAAAATTGAAGCGAATCTACATTTTATCGAATTTTATTTTTAACTAATTTTGACGAATTTAGTAAAAATACGTCGGGAACGGGTAATTCACCTGGATCTTGCCATTCTGCTTTGGATTTGATAGTGCGAGCGAGGTTGTTAAGTCTTTTGATAAATATCATCGAAATCTGAACGGATCACGCCTTATAGAACAAAAACTCAAAAACGTCAGCATATCGTAACTAAATCGTGTCTGGAGGAGAACAGACGAAACGAGTTCTCGCCTCTCTCGGCTCTCGCTCGCCTCTCGGCTCTCGCCTCTCTCGGCTCTCGCTCGCCTCTCACTAGCATCTCTCGGCTCTCACTCGCATCTCGCTCTCTCGGCTCTCGCTCGCCTCTCGCCTCTCTCGGCTCTCGCTCGCCTCTCACTAGCATCTCTCGGCTCTCGCTCGCCTCTCGGCTCTCGCCTCTCGGCTCTCGCCTCTCTCGGCTCTCGCTCGCCTCTCACTAGCATCTCTCGGCTCTCACTCGCATCTCGCTCTCTCGGCTCTCGCTCGCCTCTCGCCTCTCTCGGCTCTCGCTCGCCTCTCGCCTCTCTCGGCTCTCGCTCGCCTCTCGGCTCTCACTCGCCTCTCGCTCTCTCGGCTCTCGCTCGCCTCTCGCCTCTCGCTCGCCTCTCGCCTCTCGCTCGCCTCTCGGCTCTCACTCGCATCTCGCTCTCTCGGCTCTCGCTCGCCTCTCGCCTCTCTCGGCTCTCGCCTCTCTCGGCTCTCGCCTCTCGCCTCTCTCGGCTCTCGCTTACCTCTCGCTCTCTCGGCTCTCGCCTCTCGTTCGCCTCTCGCTCTCTCGGCTCTCACTCGCCTCTCGCCTCTCACGGCTCTCGCTCGCCTCTCGTTCTCGCTCAAACATTTCCTTATATAAATTCACAATAAAAATTCGCAAGAACCGGGCTCAGGCTACTTCCCAGCGCGATGCCATTAATCTGCCTCTGAAATTCTCCGTCAAAAGTAAAGATATTATTATTCGCGACACACGAGCGAACGAAATCAATAAATCGATTGACCGGAAGTGGGATCTCCTGAGAAAGAAAGTTTTCTCTCAAGAAAATCTGGCGCATCGTCAAGCGGGACTTTGGTAAATAGGGATTCATTAATTTCTTACGGTGCGTCGGCAGATTTCTACCTTTGGCCATGAAATCCATCGAAGGCTTAATCTGACTCTCGGAAAAGGATCCCTTAAAAGGAGATACAGCGCCCGCTATCCCGGAATCTACAAGACGAAATAATAAGCCTTAAAGGAACGCCCTGTTTGTGGAAGTTTTAGGAAAGCCATGAAAATAGGGAATAAATGGATTTACAGTTCTAAAGCGATGAAAACACGGGGTCAGGGCGTTTAGCAGAAAAAAAACATGAGGTCAGGGCGTTTAGCAGAAAAAAAAAACATGAGGTCAGCGCGTTTAGCAGAAAAAAAAAACATGAGGTCAGGGCGTTTAGCAGAAAAAAAAAACATGAGGTCAGGGCGTTTAGCAGAAAAAAAAACATGAGGTCAGGGCGTTTAGCAGAAAAAAAAACATGAGGTCAGGGCGTTTAGCAGAAATACGTCTAAGGTTTTTATGAAATGATTCAGTGACAGTAGGGTAAGGGTTGGACTGCGGACTATAGCTGTTTTCATTTTCAAATACATTTATATATATATATATATATATATATATATATATATATATATATATATATATATATATATATATATATATATATATATATATATATATATATATA
>NW_027213712.1:25000-27500 GCF_042767895.1 Penaeus vannamei | reverse complement strand
AATGATGATTATGATAATAATAATGATAATCCTAATAATAATGATAACGATACTAGTAACAGTAATAACCATAAAAGTGATAATGATAATAATGATAATGATGCTAATACTAATACTAATACTGATACTAATATTATTCCTGTCATGACGATGATGATAATAATAAGATAATAATGATAACGATGCTAATAGTAATGGCAACAACAACAATAGCAACGATAATAATGACAATGATAATTCTCCAGCCAACTTCCCTCCATAACCCGGCGCAAACCTGCTCAAGAGGCATCGAGACTCCAGGCCTGGGCGAGCGTCTTGATTTCACCCCACAGAGCAGAGCTGGCCCGGTTAAAGTATTGCAGATATGCAGCTCGGTCCTGCTCAAGTGCCGGCATCTCCAAACACTCTCGTTGAGTGCATTGTGAAGCATTATCATTATCATTATGTTTCTAATCACTATGACTTCCATTAGCCTTATTGTCATTATTATTAGAATTATTATTATTATTATTATTATTATTATTATTATTATTATTATTATTATCATTATTATTATTATTATTATTATTATTATTATTATTATTATCATTATCATTATTGTTATTATTATCAATATTATTATCATCATCATCATCATTATCTGTATTAGAATGACAGTAGACAATAAACTTACTTGATGTGGAAAATAAGTGAACAAGAGAAACTAAAAAATAATGATAAAAGGAATAACAACAGAACAATTTAATTGGGATCCAACCAGACTGACAAAACTAAAACTATGTAACAATGGTAACCATGATGATGGTATTAATCACAGTTATGATAACAATATCATTGATGTTGATGATAATGATGATTATAAACTAGAAACACTTAGAGATCGCCTCTTTCTCAAGTACATTGGTGACGTACATAAACATACCCTCCTTGGCGGGGGTAATAAACGTAATGGTAATGACAATAGTTATCCCTATTATCAAGGCAATATGGGTAACTGATGCAATCACTAAAAAAAATCCTAGACCTGGACCGGTAGAAATTACAACGAGAAAAATACTGACAATAAATGTTATGCTTATGATAGTGATAATAATAATAATAATAATAATAATAATAATAATAATAATAGTAATAATAATAATAATAATAATAATAATGATAATAACGATAATAAGGAAAATACAATTACAACGATAATAATGACAATAATGATAATCGTCAACATCCACGACAATTGATATAATGATCACAATAACGCTAGTAATAATGAATCATTACGATCATAATGATCACCTACAAAAATAATTCATAATCATCATAATGGCAATGATGGTTATGGTAATAAAACTATGATATTTGAAATGGATTAACCATTTGATGACTATCATTGTCATCATCATTATCACTATCATAATTATTACTGTTGCTGTCTCATTATCACTCTGAACATTGTCATCATCATTTTAATTTGTAGAAAAAGTATGAATGGGAACGAACTACCTTTTCTACATTTGTCGCAATGCATACGATTAATCATTTTAATTATCAATAGTGATGACAGTGACAGTAAGAACACAAAACAAATCGATCAACAGTAGAACCGAAAGCATGAGAGTAAGTGAAATATGGTGGGACATGTCCTTAGACTTAATCAAGAGTTTACTGTAAATCCGGCACAAGACAAAAAACTGCATACAATATAGTATAGTGATGATATTGGTATGATTTTTATGATCTTTTTATCAGTGAAAATGATAAAAAACAACAGTGATGAAAATAATGTTGACAATAATGACGATGGGGATTATAGATAATGATAATAATGAGAATGATAATAATAACAGCAATATTAAGGATGATGATATGATAATAACAATAACAATAATGATAATAATGAGAATGATAATATTGATTATATTAATAATAGTAATAATGATATAATGATAACAAAATGATGATAGAATGATAGCAATAATAATCATAATCATTATGATGATAATAACAATAATAATGATAATAACATCTGTACTTGTAATGGCAATGATAATAATAGCAATCGCGTCACTTTAGTGCGAAATCCGAGGGCTGAAGGGAGCCAGCGATAACACGACTCAGACCGTTCTTTTCCCTCGGGTATCTCTGGGCTTTTCAGAGTGCAATTTCAAATTACTATCTGTGATTCACTTTGAGAAATTATCAATAATTATAAAGTCAATAAAAGTTATTTTAGAAATTTTATATAAACATTTAGAGAACAATCACACCATTCGTTTTTTATCACCAAAAAACAAATAAATAAGCAATGGCTAATCTGAAACTGAGGATCTACATTCGCCTTCGAGGGACCGTCAGACTAGCGTAAACAATTTTGAATATGTAAATCGGTTTCCGTGCTTCTTTCTTTTAAAAAAATATACGCCATGAAACACGAAACAATGGTTATAAAGGGAATAAATTCTTGTAATCCATGTTGCTCAAACGAGAAGTACTATGCGAGGTG
>NW_027213712.1:0-5000 GCF_042767895.1 Penaeus vannamei | reverse complement strand
GGGACAATTGTATTGCTAGTGAGGTCTTGCAACTAATATTCATTCATACTTTAGCTTCTGTGGTTCTTTTCTCTCTTACCTTTTCTTCCTCCTGCCTCTCCTCTCTCTTTCTCCGTCTGATTTTAGTGACTCTTTCTATTGATTTTTTTTCTTTTCACATTTTTCTCTCCTTTGGCCTTCATCCTTTCCTATTCTTTCTCTTCTATTTTATCATCCCTTCCCTCCCATCCTCCTCCAACATTGAAGCTTATCAATACCCCATTCTCTCCCTCTCCCTCACCTTCCTTATCCTCCTTATCTATAACGCGGTCACTCCTGAACCATCGCCCAGTCTCCCTTATTCCCGAAATTCCTCGCGCCTCTCCCTGTGCCACTCCATCATCGGCTCCTCCCCCTCGCCCCCCTGCCCTCGCGCCCGAGATCGATCGCCTGTTCGTCATTCCGGCGCGATGTGCTACCGAGGTAATTGGATCGGCGGAGAGCTCGCTTTTTGCTCGCGGGGACCGGCGGGCGCGGGGCAAGCAGGGCGCGGGGCAAGCAGGGCGCGGGGCAAGCAGGGCGCTCCGGTGGGTGCTTGCGGGAGTCGGGGCAGCGTGGGAGGGCATTCGGGGTTCTGATTACATTGACGTGCACTAGAATGAGGGTGTAAAATCAGTGGTATTGTTGGGAATAATAATGGAAACAGCATTAATATTTATAGGAATAAAACAATGATTATGATAAAAGAACAATAGTATTATCAATGGCATTAGCAACATTATAAAAGATAGCAACATAATATAAGAAATAATAGCAATATTAAAATATACATATTGTCAGTGTTATCTTCTTTCAATGAGGTAATGAAGACGACCACCATAATGATTTTGAAATAACATGATCATCGTCAACAGCGTAATTACACAGGCAGCTCTCATCGGCGTGAAATAAAACCGCCCTTAACGTCCAACCGGTGTACTCTAACTGTCCACGTGACCCGCAAGACAATTGTCCCGTCTGCTTTAACGATTTCCCTTCACTCCAGCTCCTCCATTGTCATGCGCCAAGATTGTCCTGTTGACCAGCTCGGCGACGCGCATGGGATCTTGCATGAGGACAGCGCCGGTGTCCCTCGGCCTCGAAGGAACCCCCGGTCTGTGCGGAGGGAGTCACGTTGGGCCGATCCGTTAGCGCTCGTTGCCACACGCCGCTATATAGGACCCTGCTTTTTGTTATTCAAAAAGTATATATTTCGTATTATCTATTTGTTTTATATGGGAGGTTGGGGGATTTTGTTATTTGTTGTCGTTGCGCGTGATGTAGTCGTGTTATTGGGCTCTGATGATGAATGGATGTGGGTGGCGCTTGTGTAAGGGTGATGTGTGGTGGCAATGACGTACGCAGAGGTTGTATGACTGATGTAATGGTTGTATGCCGAGATTGATTGAGTAGAGTGGATGATATGGTGGTGGACGGTGGTCGGAGGGAATTACTTAGAGTGTGGCTATTATCATTCTTCCTTCCTATTACTTTCTTGGTTTGGATATTCGATGTGCGTGCGTCAGTGGCAAGCAAAGACTGTCAGCAGAGATTGCATACGTATTGTTAGGTTCTTCTGGGCAAGAATTATGAGGCGTTATATATAGTCGGTGATAATACGATGAGGGACTACAGCTGGTGCACCTCCTCACCGCTAAAAATAAACCTAGGACGGTGTGTATGATACTGTACAAAAGACAGTATATATTGATCGTCAACAATTACTGATAAAAATCTTTTAAGTATATGTACGTGCAAGGTCGTATGATTCCTTGGCATGTAAAGTCACAGCTGATATGGCAGATGGATTTTCTAGGGAATCCAATACTTGGACTCAGCTATGGTAGTCCTTGAGTGTAAAGACTGATATAATCCAAGTATTGATGTCTTCATGTTCTTCCATTATGCGCACATTTTATCAAATAAAACTGACAGCCTTAATGATATACAAGATTCAAATATATATACAGTATCCCGTATTAGATTCAATCTTTATCAAACTGTGTCTAATATCATTACACGAAATCGCCTCCATGCTTTCCACACCGCAGATCCGTAAAGCGCGAAAACCACACGGGTAATGATCATGAAATCTTATCTCCGCTCCGCCAGACACCCGAATGAAAGAAAGACGGCCGATGCGCAGCTAGAATTCTACATAATGTGTCGTATTTTGTAATATTCTCAGCTAATAGAATTGAAATAGAAAGCACATCCTTTCGTACCCTTTCCTGCTTTCCCATGTTTTGTTACCATGAATCACGGAGAGAGAACAGAGACGTCGGAACATTCGCTGACGACGCATCTTTTAACGCTGTTGTATTATTCGAAATTCAATATCCTGAGACAACCGCAATATAATCGCGTTACTTATACGTCCGGGGCGGCACCCGCGCCCTCGGGAATGTATATTTTGTCATTCAATATCCTTCCGTTTAGGAGAGGCTTATCTTTGTGAGAGGGAGGCTGCGCTAGGATAAAGAAGAGGACGTCTTATGAGAATGTATGGACAATGCGGGGAATTATGAGGTATTGATGAGCTGCGGAAATGGGAAGGCCGGCGGTAGCGTAAGGCCCTTGGGTAAGAGCCTTCGAAGCCTATGGGGGCTACAGATGCCTGAGGCTTAAATATATTATACCCATAAGTCTTAAGGGTAACTTTCTTTAGCCAACGAAACGTATTTTGACGATGGGATACTAAGACGGTGCTCATTATAAATACACTTATTTGACCATAAAATAACAAAATGGGTAAGAAATGTATCCACATCCTTTATCTGTTAAAACAATGAAAATAGTTCACTTTTAATATCAACGAAGTATTATCTGAAGTAAGCGTATTCAAGAACACAAACAGGTGATGAAAAAGTCTGTACTGAATTCTCCCATAAACTACAGAAAAAGGATAAAGAATCAGTATCAAAGGCTTTGGTAAAAGATGTAATTAAGTGACCGGCGACACGTGTCGAAAATGAGAAAAGGAGGTACAGAAAGAGTCGGGAAACACACAGCGCCGGATGAGAATTCCTTCCTCCTGCAGGAGTGGCAAATGCTCTGCGAAAACTAACTTACACTTTATCTCAGTCCTTTTCACGATGAGGTCTCGACACCTTGTTAAATAATGGAAGACTTTCAAGTAAATACTCTTCCTTGAGGAGATCCTTTGTCTTATTCTTCAATACAATGGCAACAGCAACAAAAAACAAGCTTCCAGATAAAGGAGTTAACAGATAATGATAAAACTGATGCTGGTGGTGAAGATGCTGATGTAACGACGTGATAATGATGATAATGATAATGATAATAATGACAATAATAATAATGATCATAATGATAATAATAATGATGATGATGATGATGATGATGATGATGATGATGATGATGATAATGATAATAATGATAGTAATAATACTGATAATGATAATAATAAGATAATGATAATAATAATACTGCTAATACTGATAATAATAATAACAATAATTATAATAATGATAATAATATTAACACTAATACAAATACAAATAATAATAAATAATGATGATAATAATAATAATGATAATAATAGTACTACTAATAATGATAATAAGGATAATAATAATAATAATAATAATAATAATAATAATAATAATAATAATAATAATAATAATAATAATAATAATAATAATGATAATAATAATAATAGTAATAATAATAATGATAACAATAATAGTCATAATAATAATAATAATGATGATAATAATAATAATAATGATAATAATAGTACTACTAATAATGATAATAAGGATAATAATAATAATAATAATAATAATAATAATAATAATAATATCTGAAAATAATAATGATAATAAAAATAATAATGATGATAATAATTGTAATAATAATGATAATTGTAAAGATCATAATGATAATGATAATAATGATGATAATAATTGTAATAATAATGATAATGGTAAAGATCATAATGATAATGATAATAATGATGAAACAATGATGATGATGATGATGATGATGATGATGGTGATGATGATAATGATGATGATGATGATGATGATGATGATGATGATGATGATGATGATGATGATGATGATGATGATGATGATGATGATGATGATGATGATGATGATGATGATGATGATGACGACGACGACGACGACGATGATAATGATAATAATAATAATAATAATAACAATAATAATAATAACAATAATAATAGCAATAAAAATAGCAATAATAATAATGATAATAATAATAATAATAATGATAGAAATAATCATAGCAATAATCATAGAAATAACAACAACGACGCTTCAACACCATGTGCATTTTACGTGTCAAGAGCATTTCGCCAAAAGAAAAGAATGAAAGAAAGAAAAGAAAGAAAGAAAGAAAAGAAAGAAAGAAAGAAAAATCACATCAACAGCAGAGGAATACGTCTTGTGCCTCGGATTTCTGTGGCTCCCTCGTCTTGAAAGTCTTCTGAACTTGATGCCTCGCGATAAAGGTTCTTTTCAACCGTCTAGCAAGAAGGCGCTCCTCTCCTTAACCCCCTTTTCTGGGAGGAACGTCAGTCGGGAAATGTAAATCCTGGACGGGGAGGCGCATCCTGTATATAATAAATGCTGGGAGGATGGGCGGAGGCACCGGGGGAATCTGGCGCTGGTGATTCCGTAATTGGTCAGGGAAATGCCTTGCGTTATGGCGTTAACACAATGTTCGTCGTAATCCAATAGAGTTGCAAATTCACGTAAGCAATGCATTCATCTTCTTGGCTTCCACGGCACCGGACTGCATGATGCTGTCACTTCGCTCTCCGGAATTACGTGCATTATTAGCATTCCATCAGACGTTGCACGCACCCTGCCAGAGTGACTGATATTCTCGTAATCAAATAGGAATGGTCACGGTAAATATTTTAGTGCACCTGTGTATTTTAACAAGAGGTGCATTAAGATTATTATAGCGAAACATAATAAAAGGAAATG
>NW_027213711.1:0-7500 GCF_042767895.1 Penaeus vannamei | reverse complement strand
ACAACAACAATAATAATAATGATGATAATAACAATGATAATAATAATAGTTAAAAATAGTAGTAGTTAATGATAATAGCCATAATGATAATAAAGATAATAATAACAATCATGCTATTGCTAGAAATTATATTATTCTAATAGTAGTAATAACAGTGATAATAGCGGTAAAAATATTCTTAATGATAGATGGTAGTGATGATGATAAACATGATGACAAGAAACATGATAAGTTTAGTAACAATGAGAATAATAACAATAACAAGAAATAATGATAATAATGATAGAAATCATGATAGTAATAATAATATTAATAGTAATAATAATAATCACAATAATAATGATAATGATAATGATGATAATAATAACAATTATAATACTACTATAACAATAATAATGAAGATAATCATTATTGTTAGCATTATTACAACAACAACAATGATAATAACAATTACTATTATTATAACACATCAACAACAAGGACAACAACAACAATAACAATAATAGTGATAATAATGATAGTTATAGTAATGAAGATAATAATGATAGTAAGAATAATAAAGATAGTTTTAGAAGTAGTAAATGTAATAGTATTATCATTACATCACTGGTAATAGCAATAGCAGAAGTCGCAACACTAGTAGAAAAAAAATAATGATAGCAATTATATTCATGATGTTAATGATAATAATAAATGTAATAATACTAATGTTGATAGTAATCACTCATGTCGCAGTAGTACAACATTGATAGAAATAATATTATCATTGTAAAATACGATAATATTAATAGTGATGACAGTCACAAAAACAGTGACACATGCTATTATCCTCACATGATATAAAAGCATTACCTCAGCTGACCGGGTAATGCGAGTAATCCGAACCGCCCCTTGCAGACAGCAGCTCTACAGCGCCGAGATCGATTACGTCAACATCTTGGCGGCCCTCTTCGTGAAGCTCGTGGCGTCGACAGTCCTCACGACCTGGTTCTTGGCGGCCGGGACGATCCTCTACGGCCTGGCGGTTCTCACGGGCACCACGCAGGTCTTCGGGCAGGACTCCGTCATCGGATATATTTATAAGACGCTGCCCTTCGTCGAGGCCATTCTCAGAGGGGAGTCTAGCTTCTCGAGGTGAACCAAGGGAAGGAGATTGCGAGAAATTGTGTGAGAGAGAGGGAGATAGATAGACATATAGATAGATAGAGAGGGGGGAGAAAGAAAGAGAGAGAGAGAGAGAGAGAGAGAGAGAGAGAGAGAGAGAGAGAGAGAGAGAGAGAGAGAGAGAGAGAGAGAGAGAGAGAGAGAGAGAGAGAGAGAGAGCAACGAGAATGATCACAAAATAAAAATTAATACCGGTAGTCGTTATAGGTTACCAATTCATTAATGTTTATATAGTTTATAACTATGCTCCTTAAAATACTATGACATTGTTTTGTTGTAATTGCTAAGCTTCCTCTTTTAGCATTTATTGTTATCAGTCAGAATAAACAATGTAAATATCACCCTTTTTATGATTTACCCCAAAATTCCAGGTTCCGATAACAGTTCAAGCATGTGTCATGTAACACACACACACGCGCGCGCGCACACACACAAACACAGACACAGACACAGGCACACGCGCACACACACACACACACACACACACACACACACACACACACACACACACACACACACACATACACACATCTTTCTAAAAACAACAACTTTAAAGAGGACCAAATCATCATTAACAATAGATTATACAGATATAATAACAAAAGGCAAGTTAACTGGAAATACTAGTAACTATTAATAGAAAAAAAACGTAAGAAATAGTTGAATCCAAAAGATCATAATGAATCAAATATTAAATGCACTGCAATGTGAACTCTGTAATTGATAAATAATTTGTAAAAGAAAAAATACTTTTCTTTCTAAACATAATGACAAGGAGCCTCTAACAGAAGAATTGCCTCTTCCTCAGTTAGTTTGAACGTTTCACTATACTCGTCCCAGAGTCTTCTTGGAACATCATCTTCGTTATACCCTTGGTAGACGTTAGCCACTTTAACTGCTGTGTTTGCTGGGGCGCTCCAGCCTACACTGATGCGTCGTTTCATTTCCTCTTCGCTAGATGTGTTTGTCTGTACGAGTTACCCTAGAAATGTATACTTGCCCACTACCTCTAGCGCTTCTTGTACGTGTATCTGTTCGAATTGAACTCTACTTTTGAACATGACCTTAGTCTTTTCTTGGTCATCCAAAGTCCGATTTTCACTTTCTCTATTCAGATCGTTTATTAATTCCTGCATTTCATTTGCTGATTCACTGAAGAGAACAATATCGTCTGCAAATCTTAGATTGCTTAGGTATTCGCAAAGACTATATACGAAAGACAGGAAACATGCTATCTAACGCATTCTAAAAAATGTGAGCTCCCCGGTCGTCCACCAGCGCCATCTGTTGACTCGACGCCCAACTAAACGTCAGACGTCGTTCAGTGGGGGTGTGTTCACTCGGGCTCATGTTCTTGGTCAGTTTAGACTTATTCAGAGGGGGTTGCGAATAGCTTATTTACTAATATGTATATATATATATAATTCATACCGTATCATGACTTTGTAGTAGCATTTATTTTCTTCATATAATTCCTTCGCCCCTCCCAGCCCGAAACTACCCATTCGGCAATTTAGGGCTGGCTAACAACTGTAAATTGGTAGTTCATACATGTATGGCCTACATACGGCGTATACAACATGCCATAAACGGGGCACATTAAACCACGTGGCACAATGAACTTATAGGCCTACAGTCACATAACATTAGTGACATATAATGTATGATTATATTGCCAAACATGCATCAATACATAGAAATTGAGTATGATAAATCAAAGAAAATTATTACAATATCTTTGTTAGAATAACAACAAAGCCTTTACAAATAAATGGCCGGAATTTCAATTCTTCGCATTGCGACCGTATGATTTTGAGATAAATTTCCTTATTAAAAAGTTTTCATGTTTGATTAGGGGACTGTCCCCTAACCCCCTTTCCTAGGAGCTGCCTGGAATGCATCTGCCACACCTTGTATACTCTGGCTAGGAACTCGAAACAGGCCACCCGTCGTTGTCTTATTGAACTTATTTTACTTTTTCTATATTTCTGTTTGTTCCTATTATACAGTTCTACCAAGTTATGATCATTGCTCAATCCATATATATGCTGATTTTGGTGATAACTATAATCTAACAAATTCAACCTAACACATTTTTTTTCACTCTATTGATGTCAAATCTATCGTCAGCTTACGTCAAATTGTAGCTTAAGGCTTGCACTATATTATTAAGTAGATTTTTGGCCTCTACTTTTTTAGAGGGGCTTGACTTGATACCTTTACCAATCAAAATAATTTCTTGTGATCCAATTTATATCTTGCTTATGTTAATCTGAACGTTACATATCTTAGGATTACATCTAAAAAAGCCTAAATATTACAAACCTTTCTTTTTCCGTGGACAAAAAAAATGAAATGTAAGTTGTTTATTCTCTTCTTTTTGCTTTTTACAAGCAGAACTAGGATAAGACTTTCCTGACAATGTCGGAACTGTCATAACAATATTCGCGCTTCTATGTAAATAAACAGACGGGTATGAGATGACGTCACGAGATGCTCACTAACGCCATCTATTGCGCCGACGCCGCATTACTCACAGGATTTTGCTTGATTTTCCGGTCTTTCGTAGATAGTCTTTGGTATTCGTCTCCTATTTTGATACCCTTTCCGTCCCCGTCTAGTTTCTTAAGTATTTCCTCGAGGCAAGCTGTAAACAGTTCTGGTGAGATGATGTCGCCCTGTCTAACACCTTTTTTAATTTGTATTTTATCGGTTTTCATGTGGAGCTTGATGGTCGTTGTCCCATCTTCGTATATATATCTCTCCCACTCCCTGTTTTCGAATAGCTTCTAATACTGCTGGTGTTTATACAGAGTACAATCCCTTTTCGTAATCGATGAATACCATACACGGGTTTCCCATATTTGTTTATTTTTCTCTTATTTGGGTAAGCGTGTGGATGTGGTCTGTTGTTGAGAATCCACTGCGGAAGCCTGCCTGTTTTCTAAGCTGGTTAAAATCCAAACTGTCAGAGATGACTTTTGAACAGTTTGTAACTGAAAGGAGGCTTATGGGTCGTTGTTTTTTAGATCCTTTCTATCCTTTTTTATGTATCAATATCATTGTTGCATTTTTCCAGGCTTTCGGATTTTTTTTCCGTTTAAAAGACATTTGTTAAAAAGATTGACTAGTTTCACTGTTGCAAACTCCTGCATCTACCATAAGGTCTATACCAATTCCGTCTTCACCTGCTATTTTCCCTCTCTTCATGCCTTTAAGCCCCCTTTTATTTCTTCTGTTATGACGTTAAGTACGTCTTATGCATACCTAATCCAGACCTAGTTGTTCAGCCGCACATGCCCTAAGTTCTACGCGTATGTTCATTTTCGTGCATATTACATGCAAGTATACACCTTTAAACATGTTCCTATGCACATGGATGTACTTACGTACTCCTACGTTATACACAACTACACACGTGCCCACGCATACACTTACATTAGCATATGCACACATCATATGCACCTATTTGCATACATATGTGTGTAAGCACTTACATATATGCAAACACATATCTATACATATCTTGTACACGTGCGTATAATTATGCATACACGCATATATATATATATATATATATATATATATATATATATATATATATATATATATATATATATATATATATATATATATATATATATATATATATATATATATATATATATATATATATAGCCATACAAATGCTTACGCACACGTTTATGCGCACATACGTTTACGCGTATACATTAGTATCCCTGCATACAGCAAACATATATATATTTATACACATACATACACATATACATACATAAATATATACATATACTCGACAACGTTAATCGTTAGAGAACAAACAACGGTAGGGAAAGGTATAGAATGGTACCATATCGTTATCAAAACACTGGACAAATTCTATATGGTCGGCGGCTGTGAACTGTTACAACCTTGCGGCATTGTTATGATCGTTAGCAGAGCACTATTGGAGTGCAGGAATAAAAAATGGCCGTTTGCGCAGAGACTGGTTGGCTGTGGTAGACTTCCTGGGATATCAAGGAACACTTAAGAACGGGGGGTCGCACGGAGGTGTGGAATGTGGGCATAGCTGAAAATTAATATTATATATGATAAGGTCCTGTGCTTGGTTAAGTAAAGCTGAATATCGAGTTAGGTCATGGTTAGCATCAGGTCCAGTGAGGATTTTAATTAGGACGTTCAGTTTCACTATACGGTCATGGCAAGATCATTGTTGTGTTAGCCGCAGAAAAAAAAACTTTCGATTAATGTCAGGGTAGTACTAGATTAGGTCATGATTAATGTTAGTTAAGAAAAAAGATAGGCAGCGGTCAGGTTAGGTGAAGATCAGTACTATGTCACTCCAAAAAAATGTTTGGTTAGGGGAAGATCAGCATCAGGTCAGCTGATCAATGTTTGTCTGGTTTAGATCAAGATCTATGCCAGGTCAGATGATCATTATTTGATCAGAGCAAGATTATTATCAGATCAGGTCAAGAACAATATTAGGTTAGGTAAATTACTGCTAGGTCAGACTACAATCAACATTCGGTCAGTTGAAGAATAACCTAACACTGGTCTTGTCCTGTGCTTATGTTCTTCACCTAACCTAACAACAAGATCAGAATGTAGTTGGGTGAAGATCAGTGTTATGTCAGGTGAAAACCACTAAGTTATATTTAGTTTATTAGGTCAATTTCAAAACCGTGTTGGGTCAGGGTATGATTAGGCATCACACTGCACACCAACATGAAATTCGACACACGCATAGATAACATGCAGCCTAAAACAAATAGAACACTGGGTTTCCTGAGGAGGAACCTAAACGGTTGTACACAGAAAACAGAACACACACACAAACAAAGATTAAGGAAACATTAACACCGCAACAGCAAGTTCATTACGAACAGCTACACTAAAACTCTTGACATCACAACACCTATCAAACAACAGTTAAACATGGACGCCCTCACAATACACAGGCAAGTACACATGTTAACAACAATATTCAAAATTACAAACAAAGAAATTTATATAAATAAATACGATTACTTACACCACACAAATCAACTAACACATGTAAGGTTCACAATCAGAAATAGGTGACATACCACACCAGTACAGATTAGTTCACACTCATACTTCCCACGTACGATTCTTGACTAGAACAGACTCCCACAGTATATCATACACGCAAACGCCTTCCACCAACTTGCACTAGCACACCTCAGAACACTACACAAATCTTGGCCACCCTCACCCTTCTTTCCCCTCAATACCTAACTCCCATATAAGTGTGATCTGCGCTTACGGTCTGTGCCCCATGCTTGGATCCTATAGAAATTGAGGTTGAGATTCATAAGTTTCAGGTTACCCTTTGAAATATACTTATCCTATTGCAGAAAACGATTCATGACGATATGTAAGGGTAAACTAATATAAAATAACACGAAGATTAGCACCCTTACGTAGCCCTTGTGCTGGGACTGCAAAGCATATATGCCATGTCCACTGTGATTTTCACTCATATTTCAATTCTGTTTATGCATAGATGGCATCAAGATCACTTGCTAAATAAATAGTTAATTACTTCTGGAATCGAGGCCCTTCCTGCCAAAGATCTTTGGCGGACAGGTCTTTCGAAATTACACACACACACGCACACACATATATGACTCGAAGCGCGAGGATACGGTCTATTGTGGACTTGGCAGGAGTGAATCCGGATTGCTCCAATCTCTGGTGCCTCAGTAGATGGTCTCTAATACGCCTCAGAAGGATGTGGGCGAGCACCTTGCTTGGTATACTGAGCAGTGTGATGCTTCGGTGGTTCCTGCAGTCCCAACGGTCCCCCTTCCCACATCCCTCAAAAGGTCAGGAGGAACGGTATCGGACCGCCAGAAGGGAGCCAGGACAACATGTAACCCCCATCCCATAGGTTCACCGCCAGCCTTTAACAGTTCAGCTGGTATGCCACAGATACCTGCTGCTTTACCACTCTTCAGCTTGGAAATCGTCCTCCTAACTTCAGTTAGGGAGGGGGCATCCTCACTGATGGGTGGATCCGGCAGCGGGATCTCGACACTACCCGCATCCAAGTCAACTGTTGGTGGGTCAACCTGGTACAACTGCTCAAAATACTCAGCCCAGCGTTCCCGCACCGCAACAGGATCTGAAACGATCTGACCACTTACTGAGCGAACTGCTTTCACCTGTGGAGAGGGCTTGGAGTTCAGCTTTCTCAGGGCTTGGTATGCAGGACGAAGGTCATTTACTAAGAAATGGCCTTCTACCTCCTCTGCAAGACTCCTAATAAACTGTTCCTTGTCCCTCCTTAAC
>NW_027213710.1:25000-27500 GCF_042767895.1 Penaeus vannamei | reverse complement strand
TGTAGGCAACATTTTACCTTCATATTATTAATCATCATTTGATGGTCTTTATGGATGGTAACTCATAATCAATCTCTCCAGAATACTCATAATCACTCCTGGATTATTCAGCGCGGCGTGAACCAGCATCCTGTAAAACGTACAGCGGGATGTAAATGCCAAGACACAAGTCTCCGAAAACAAGGTGATTAAGACGCCATTACGAAAACAAACCTGCTCTACGGAAATGTGTTCAAGGGGAAGAGCGGCGTGGCTTTGGGATTTATTTTTATTGTTGCAGGTTCAGGACATGATGGTAGTAACGACCGACGTGATGCTCGGTCCTTCAGTCTCCCGTGGTTGCCTGCTACTAATTCTACTAATACGAACACTTTGATGGCTAGGCGAGGCAGTCCTTGTGCTGTGAATGACTATTCACATATACAGACACATAAATATATAGACATATCTATATCTATACACATAACAAATTTCAACTAATATTGCAATGATAATGATGGCGTTGATGATGATGATGAAGATGATGTGATAATGATGATGGTGATAATGATGATAAGGGTGATGATGATGATGATGAAAATACTAATAATACTAATATCAATAATAGTGGTGATAATAAAAAAATAATAATAATACCAATAACAGCAACAAAGCAACAACACTAATAATAACAGTAGAATACAATAATACAAATACCATGATAAGAATGATAATTATAATGATGATGATGCTGATGATTTTAATAATAATAGCAATAATAATAATAGTAGTAATAACAATGTCGACGATGATGATGATATTCATAGTAATAAATAATTGTAACTAATAATAGTAACAGTAATAACAATAATAGTAATAATGATTACGATAATAATGGTAACGAAGATTATAACGATCATAATAATTACTACTAATAATGATATTACTATTAGTACTACTACTCATACTACTACTACTACTAAATAATAATAAGAATAATGATAATGATGATAATAACAACAATGATAATATTAATAGTAATGATTATAATGATAATGATAGTGATAACAGTAATGATGATGATAATCATATTGATAATAATAATAAAAAAAATATCAATAAGGATAATAATATTATAAGAACATAACGCAATGATAGCACCTATTACATGTCATTACTACCAAAACACATGTATTGGTAACAGTAATAATATTGTAATGATGATGGTAGTAGAAATTTACAACTATGACTACTGCTACTAGTAATAATGGTAATAACAATTATAGCCATGCCACCCACGGTAATAACTATTAGGCTACCATGTCACCACATAAGGCTATTTATAGTTCTTCGGGTAACTCTTAAAATCATTACGTTTTCAAATCATAAGAAAGTATCCAACTTCCATTTCGGAAAGCTCCGACATTCTCCTTGGATCTTACTTCGAAATCCTCTACTTAAAATATAATTTCGACTCAGATATTTCCTTTTTAATTTTTTTTTTTTTTTTTACTGCCCTTTGATTAAGAAATGTCACTGTTCTAAGACAAAACCATTTTTCCTTTCTGTGTCTTACAACTCGGTGTTCTTTTTCTTCTCCATGCTATAGCCTATGAGATGCTATAGCCTCGAAGGATTATGAAATTAGTAATTTTGATTGGCTTTCGTTGTTCTTAGACTTTTTAAAATATTTGGTTCCGCCTGATGGACTGATGAATCATTAAAGCAATTTGTGATCCGCAATTTTTATTCATTTTTATTTATTTATTTATTTTTTTTTTTTACGTTACTCATATGATCAAAAGGCACACATTTTTTTCAAACGAACCGAGAAAGTTTAAATTGGAGACGTTTCAATAGTTTACAAGATTCTCTCTGGAAGCAATTTTTGAGACGACAATGAAGGCGGAATCCGGACGTTTGGTAGCCTAGAATAAGAATGAAACTAGAGATAAAGAAAAAACTACATAGCAAACTGTCTCTAATGACGCCATTATACACGACTGTGAAAATAGCTCATGAGGTTTCAAAAAATAAGAAATTGTGTACACCCAAGAGAAAAACAAAGAAGAGAGATAGATAGAGAGAAAGAGAGAGAGAGAGAGAGAGAGAGAGAGAGAGAGAGAGAGAGAGAGAGAGAGAGAGAGAGAGAGAGAGAGAGAGAGAGAGAGAGAGAGAGAGAGAGAGAGAGAGAGAGAGAAAACCGACGTAGGTGGATATGCCATAATAATAGGTCAGTAAAAAAGCCAATACCAATCGGCCATGTAATTCTCAGGTCCTGAAAGGGCGACCAGCACGTTAGAGAATAAGTAGTGAAATGGGCAGTTTCAACCTTACGTATTAGAGGAAACTTTTAACATTAAATGAACCGATAAGCACGCAATGGAAATAATGAGCAGACATACTGTAGATTAGAAGTTTCTAAAACACCAGTGTCCGAGTCCGAATCTGATGCTCACATTCATTTCAGTTGTCAATAAACCACTCGGAAGTAGTTGACATTCTGGTGAAGATCCAATAA
>NW_027213710.1:17500-20000 GCF_042767895.1 Penaeus vannamei | reverse complement strand
AGGCAGCATCTTCTGTTAGTAGGTGAAGTATCCGCCTAAGGCCACTCAGTTTTTGCGATGCTGTTTGCCAAGGTTTCGATATATTGTTTGAACGTTAGTTTGTAATCGAATTTGACCCCGAGAATGTTGATAGCATCTTGCTCGTATAGAAGACGTCCGTCCATGCAGAGGGGAGTCGCTCTCGCTCTCACTTCGTCGTGAGATGGTTAGTGACTGGCTCTTTGTAGCAGCGAACTGAACTTTCCATAACTTCCCCCATTTAGTTGCTAAATCGATGATCCACTGAAGTCTTTCGTAGTTTTCCTGAGTATTTTCCTTTGTATAACTTATGTGGATATTGAGATCATCAGCATATGCGATTGCCCCAAGAATGAGACGAAGGACGTCATCAAAGTAAATGTTCCACATCAAAGGGCCGAAGAGGCTTCCTTGAGGGACTCCTGCTTCGATGGAATATGACCTTGATTCTGATCCCTGAAGAGCCACCGACAGACTTTTGTTAGTGAGATAATCACTAAGAAGCTGTAGAAGTTCTCCTTCTATGCCAAGGCTCTTGAGCTTTGCAATAAGGCCTCTATGCCATACCGAATCAAAAGCTCCGCAGATATCAAGGGTTATGACTCCTGTATCTTTCCCACTGTCAAGGTGTTGGGCCCATTTGTGCAGATCGGATGCAGATTTACCTTTAGTGAATCCAAACTGTCTCTTCGAAAGTAGGCTATTGTTTTCTAGATGATTTTAGTTGATTTGTTTATGATTCCCTCAAAAGCTTTTGTAATGATGGATAGAAGAGATATTGGACGGTAATTTCTTGGGTTTGTCTTAGACTCTTTTTTTCTGTACTGGTACAATTCGTGCTTTTTTCCATAAAACTGGCCATTGACCCATAGCCATACACATTGTGTATAGATGTGTAAATATTGGTGCTAGTTCTGCAGCACATTTCCGCAGAAAATATCGACCTATTCCATCAGGTCCAATGGCTTTTGTGACATCAAGGGTGGAGAGCACTTTATATACTTCCCTTTCCTTTATGGAAAAGTTAGAAATCCTCTTGTTTGTGCGAGATGATATCTTTGGGGCACTGTCACTAGCTCCTTCTACTGACATTTTAGTTAAAAAAAACTTGAGCAAGTGTTTCAGCTCTTTCTTGGGAGCTAGTAGCAATGGTTCCATCATCTCGTGTGAGAGGAGGAATCAGATCTTCACCATTGCTTAGATCCCATGCTCCAGTTCTGGAGTCTGTTTTTGGGGTCCATGGCCCATCTACCTTTAGCCCAGTCAACGTCTTGCATGATTCACTGTGTAATAATCTATTATGATTTGAGGGAAATGTTTTGAACCTTTTCCAAGCCTTCTACTTCTCGTTTGTAGCTCTCCTACATTCTGAACCGAACTATGGGGAACTCTGCAGGTCATCGAATGTAGTGGAATGTGGTACATGACGTTGTTGTAAGCCAAGGATGATATTAGTTGTCCTGTCGACCTGTTCATCAACAGTGCCGGTTAGTATGGATTGTTAATCAAGTCAGACTTTATTACTTCCCAGTTTGCCTTTTCCCATTGCCACAGAACTCTGCCATTTTTGTTTTCAAAGCTGGGTTCAGTGGCAAAACGTGAGAGAACAGCATGATGATCCGAAGATCCCACAGTGCTAAGTGGTATACAGAAGTCCAGATCTGGTATATCTGATATCACTGGGTCCAGAGAAGATCCTGACTGATGAGTGGGGAATGTGACGTGGTTGTAGAGTCCATGTACTGCAAGAAAATTATTAAAGACAGTTTGCACTAAATGTTGCTTTCAGTCACCAAGAAGGCTAACATCTGTGATTTAGCCTGCATCATGTAACTATCCAGATTTGTTGACAGTAAATCTACTGGATAACTGCCTTGCCACGGTGGACGATATAACACCCCAAGAAGTATTGACAGATTGTTTCGAGTTATGATTTTGAAGAACATAAGGTCGACATCTTGTGGGATGTTCAAATGGAGAGGCTGTACATGTACTTTCTTAAAGCAAACTGCTACACCTCCCTTTTGGAACAGTCTTTCCTCTCCCATTGGCTGTATCCTGAGATTTTGCACTCCCCTTTATTGACTGTGCTGTCAAGGAAGGTCTCCGTGCAGGCAATTATGTCAGCTCTGTGGTCAAGTGCCATAATTGCCAGCTTACTTACATTTGTGTGAAGCCCACGGACATTAGAAGACAGGATTGTTAAAGTTGGTAGTTGGGATGGCATACTGTGGTTGCTGATTAATTACATACGGGATATGGGTCCCTATGGCTGGTTGGAGGTATGGCTGTTGTGCTACTGCAGTATTATTACTTTGTATGGATCTCAGTAGGGCTGCCGTTTGGTTTGCTTGCTCAGAGAGTATAGATGTGAAGAATGCTCGCTGTTTTTCCTCCGAAATTCGGGATCGACACTAATTTGGTATGGCCACTCTTTCCACAATGTTCACACTTTATCCTAGAGCGGCAATCTTCAGGTGTG
>NW_027213709.1:75000-82500 GCF_042767895.1 Penaeus vannamei | reverse complement strand
AGAGAGAGAGAAGAAGAAGAAGAAGAAGAAGAAGAAGAAGAAGAAAGAAAAAAAAAATAGAAAATCATCCGAGAGATGTATATTTTGATTAAATCCATAAATCTGATATCCAGCGCGCCACCTGGGAACAGATACCTTCCCTTGTCATATCCAAAAAGACATTCTTAAAATAGTCTACTTGGCAACCCCCCAGCGTTACAATTTTATCACCCGAACATAACCCGTGTTTTCCGGGTCTCGCAAAAGTTGTCATAACCCTTTTGGTGTTGATTTTGAATAATTCTTTTTGCTGGATTTTCGATATCCGTTTTTTTTTCCTTAATGGTTTTGGGAATTTTTGCGGTTCGTGGAGTATGTATTATGGAGGGAGAGGGAGGGAGAGAGAGGGAGGGAGAGGGAGAGGAGGGGAAGGGAGAGAGAGGGAGGGAGAGGGAAGAAAGACATGAGAAGGGAAGAGGGAGGGAGAGGGAAGAAAAAAATGAGAGGGGGAGAGGGAGGGAGAGGGAAGGGAGAGAGAGGGAAGGAGGGGGAAGGGAGAGAGAGGGAGGAGAGGGAGAGGAGGGGAAGGGAGAGGAGGAGGGAGAGGGAAGAAAGACATGAGAGGGGGGGAGAGGGAAGAAAGAAATGAGAGGGGAGGGAGAGGGAAGGAGCTGGGATTGGAGGGGAAGGGAGAGAGAGGGGAAGGAGAGGGAAGAAATGAGAGAGGGAGGAGAGGAGAGGGAAGAAAGAAATGAGAGGGGGAAAGAGGGAGGAAGAGCGAGAGGGAGGGAAGGGAGAGAGAGGAGGGAGAGGGGAAGAGCACATGAGAAGGGGGAGAGGAGGGGAAGGAGAGAGAGGGAGGGAGAGGAAGAAAGACATGAGAGAAGGGAAGAGGGAGGGAGAGGGAAGGAGGGGAAGGAGAGGGAAAAGGGAGGGAGAGGGAGAGAGGGGAAGGGAGAGAGAGGGAGGTGGGAGGGAGAGGAGGGGAAGGAGAAAGAGGAGGGAGAGGGAAGAAAGACATGAAGGGAAGGGGAGAAGAGAAGCAGGAGGTAATAGAGATAGAGGAGAAAGAAGGAGGGAGGAGGAAAAGGGGAAGGAGAGAGGGTTGGGAAAGGAGGGGAGGGGGAAGGAGAGAGAGAAGAGGGAGAACGAGAGGGAGGGGATGGGAGAGAGAGGGAAGGAGGGAAGAAAGAAATGAGAGGGGAGAAGAGGGAGATTAGAAGAGGAGAAGGGAAAGAGGAGGGGAAGGGAGAGAGAGGAGGGAGAGGGAAGAAAGAAATGAGAGGGGGGAGAGGGAGTGGAGAGGAAAGGAGAGAGAGGGAGGAGAGGGAGAGGAGGGGGGAAGGAGAGAGAGAGAGGAGGAGAGGGGAGAGAGAGTGGGAGGGAGAGGGAAGAAAGACATGAGAAAGGGAGAGGGAGGGAGAGGGAAGAAAGAAATGTGTGAGAGGGGGAGAGGGAGTGAGACTGAGAAGAGAGGAGAGGGAAAGAGGAGGGGAGAGAGAGAAGAAATAGACTGAGAGGGGGAGAGGGAGGAGGAGAGGAGGAAGGAAGGAGAGAGAGGGAGGGAGAGGGAGAGGAGGGACAGAGAGAGAAGAAAGAAATGGAGAGGGGGAGAGGGAGGGAAGAGCGAGGGGAGGGGAAAGGGGAGAGAGGGAGGGAGAGCGAGAGAGGGAAGGAGAGAGAGGAAAGGGAGAAAGGGAAGAAAGAAATGAGGGACAGGGGGAGAAAGAGGGACAGAGAGGGAAAGAGGGAGAGAGTAGCAGACAGAAAGAGAAAACGGAGAAAAAGGAGCCAGAGAAGAAGAGGGAGGAGGTAGATAATAGAGGGAAAGAGAGTAGGAGGAAGGGAAAGGGAGGAAAGGGGATGGAGAGATGAACAGACAGAAATATACAATTGATACAGTAGAAATAGATTTTCAAAAAGAAAAAAATAATGAATAAAGTGATAATAATAATGATAATAAAAATAAAATGACAAAAAAAATCAACATTCTTCGATTGATAAATAGAAATAATAATAATAATGATAATAAAAATAGAAAAATAATAAAAAATCAACATTCTTGGATTAATCATCACCAATAAAGTATATCAAAACAATGAAGAACTTACAAATGACCTTAAAAAAAAATCCCCGAAACATTTACAATCACGACATTTTTATCCGCACTCAGTTAACCTCCGAAACCACCTTCTTTTTTAAAGATCTACAAGAAAGATAATAAAGGAGCTTTTATGCCCACTAAAAAAACCCCTCTTCTAACCCCCCTTTCAACCCCTTTATCACCCTCCCAACCCCACCAAACCCCACTCCAATTCCTTGCCTCCTATTCTCCTTCCTTTTCTCTATCCTGAAGTGTCCATCTCCTCCTCTCCTCTTCCTCTCCCATTCCCCACTCCTTCCTTCTCCCTTCTCCTCCCCCCGACCGTCACCTAAGAACCCCCCACTCCATCCCTCTCCTCCCCATGCCCCACTCCCTCTCTCTCCCTTTCTCCATCCCCAATTCCCCTTTCTCCTCTCCCATTCTTATCTTCCTCCCCCATCCCTCCCTCTGCACCCATCCATTCCTTCCCTTCTCCCCCTCCCTCCCCACCCTCCCTCTCCCCTCCCCATTTCCCGCACTCCTCCTGGTTCTCCCTCCCCTTTCTCTCCCTTCCTCTCTCTCTTTCCCCTCTCTCATTCCTTCACCTTCCTCATCCCCTCCCCTCCCCCTACATCTCCTCCCTCCTTTCCCCCTCCCCTCCCCCTAAGACCCCCAATCCTCTCCCTCCCCTCCCCCCTCCCCTTTTTCCCCTCCCCTCCCCCCAACCCTCTTCCCCTTCCCACCCCCCCCTCCCCCACTTGATCTTATAACAGTAAAGATCCTCGCCAGCATCCAGGGGTCTTAGTGAGGAAATCGAGGCAGAGTGTTCGAGGAAGAAGGGGGTGGAGGAGGAGAGAGTAAAGGGAGGGAGAGGGAAAGAGAGAAAATGGAGATAGAGAGAGACAGGGGGATTAAAGATGAGAGGGGAGAGAGAGAGTAAAGGGAGTGGGAGTGGGAAAGGGGAAAATGGAGATAGAGAGAGATGAGAGATTAAAGATGAGGATAAGGTGAAAGGACTGGAGGAGGAGAGAGTAAAGGGAGGGAGAGGGAAAGAGAGAAAATGGAGATAGAGAGAGACAGGGGGATTAAAGATGAGGATAAGGTGAAAGGAATGGAGGAGGAGAGAATAACAGAAGGGAATGGGAAGGAGTGAGTGAGAGAGAGAGAGAGAGAGAAAGAGAGTGAGAGAGAGAGAAAGAGAGAGAGAGAGAAAGAGAGAGAGAGAGAGACAGAGAGAGAGAGAGAGAGAGATATATATATATATATATATACTTATATATATATATATATATATATATATATATATATATATATATATATATATATATATATATATATATATGTTGTTATTGTTAAGTTGTTGTTGTTGAAATATATATATATATTAATAGAAAAATATTGACAGAGGGATCTAAGAGGAAAAGAATAAGAAAAGGAGGAGGAGGAGAAAGTGAAAGAAGGGAGTGAGAAGGAGAAGGAGAAGGAGAGAGAACAGGGTGAAGAGGCTGCGACAGAGAAGAAAGGAGAGGAAACGGAAGGAGAAAAAGCGGCGGAAGAGAGAAAGTAGGAAGAGGAAAAGATGTGAAAAGTCCAAAAGAAAAACTTAATGGGAGAGAAATGGAGAACGAGGCTTAGACGAAGGAGAAAGAGGACAAAAAATAAAAAAAAAATAAAGAAAGGAAGCGAAAGGGAGGACAAGAACAGGGGAATAGGAGAAGAGGAATAAAAGGAAGAGAGAGAAGGATAGTCAAGAGACACATTAAGAAAGGAAGCGAAAGGGAGGACAAGAAAACGTACCGGAAAAGGGGGATAGGAGAAGAGGAATAAAAAGGAAGAGAGAGAAGGATAGTCAAGACACAAAGAAAGGGTGAAAGAGAGAATTAGAAAACATTAAGAAGGAAAGCGGAGAAGGAAGAAGAGGAAGACGAAGAGGAAAATATGTTTAAAGAGAGGAAACGAGAATTACTAAAACCGAACGAATGGATGGAAGGGAAATGGGAAAAAGTCGAGGAAGACGAGAATGTGGGAGAGGATGAAATGAATAAAGAGGACCAAAAGAGAGAAGGAAGGATGAGAGAAAGAGTAAAAGGAGGAGAAGGAACATGCAAAGAAGAAAAAGAGACACAAAGGGAAAGAGAGAAACTCAGACAGCGAATAAGATACCGAAAAGGGAAATAGAAGGAGAAGAAAGAAAGAAATAAAGAAAAGAGAGAACAAATAGTGTGAAAAGAGGAAAAAATAAAAGATAAAGAGGGAGAGAAAAAAAATAGCAGGAGGAACATAGAAAAATTTCTCGAAGAGAGTGAAAGGGAGAAAGAGAAACGAAAGAGGACATAGGGGAAGAAGAAGAGAATGAAGAAGAAAAAAACAAAGAATCAGAAGAGAAAAGACAAGAAAGAAGAAAAACCCAAAAGAAAATGAAAACAGGAAACATACAAACAGAATAAGAGAACATCGAAAAAAATACGAACAAAATAAGTGATTTTCAAGAATAAAAAAAACTAAAAAAAAGAAGCAAAACCAAAAAATAAAAAAATAAGATCAAACAGGAAGAAAACGATGACTGACATAAGAGTTAAAGAAGCGAAGAAGGAGATAAATGAACCAAGACTATAGACAAGGAAGGTTCACGAGAATAAAAGGTTTCTGAACTTTTTTTTTTTTTTTTTTTTCTTTTTTTATCGCATCACGTAACTGTTTTATAAAGGACAGTCCATGAGAAGGACGATTTCCGAGTTTATACTTATTAGATTCCAGGGGGGAGGGGGAGAGAGGGAAGAAGAGGGATGGGGGTGAGGGTGAGAGGGGAGGAGAGGGTGAAGAGGGGCAGAGGGGTGAGGGGGAGAGGGAAGAGGGGCACGGGGGAGGGGAGAGGGTGGGAGGGGGGAGAGGGGAGTGGGTAGGGGATTTGAGGGGAGAGGGGACGGGGGAGGGGAGTGTGGGGAGGGACGAGGGGGAAGAGGACAAAGAGGAAGGAGACGGGGGTGAGAGGTAGGGAGGGGGAGAGGTGGGACTGTGGCAGGAGAGTGTAGGGGATTTTGAGGGTTCGAGGGGTGAGGAGGAAAGTGGAAGAGGGAAGAGAGAGGTAGGGGAGAGGGACGGGGGCGAGGGAGGGGGAGAGGGAGAGGGACGGGTGGGGAGAGGGAGTGGCAGGGGATTGAGGTAATGAGGATGGGGGACGCAGGGGAGGGGAGTAAGGGGGACTGAAGGAGTGATTGGGGTGAGGGTGAAGAGGGAAGAGGGGGTGAGGGGAGAGGAGAGGGGAAATGGGGGAAGGGGGAGAAACGGGCGAGCTGAGGGAGAGGGATTGGGGGAGGGGGATTCAAGGGGTGACGGGAATGGGGAGGGGACGAGGAAGGGGGCGGGGGAGGGGAATGGGTAGGGGGATTTGAGGGGACGAGGGGAAGGGCGGTGAGGGAGAGGGGAGGGGGAGTTCAAGGGGCGAGGCGAGAGAGGGGGAAGTGAGAGGAAAATGCAGAGGAAAATCAAGAAATGAGAGAGGGAGAGGGAGAGAGTGAGAGAAAGAGAGAGAGAGAGAGAGAAAGAAAGAAAGAAAGATCGGGAAAGAAAGAGAGAGAGAGAGAGAGAGAGAAAAAAGAATGAAAGAAAAAAATAAAGAAACAAACAATAGAAATACCCAAAAGAGAGAAAACTGGAGACAAGCCTAGGGTGCAGACCACGGCTTTCCACCACCCTCCCCCTCCCCCCCTCCCCCCTCATCTCCCCCTAAGGTCCACGTACCCCAACACTCCCAACCCCTCCTACCCCTACCCCATCCCCCCCCCCCAAACTCAATGGAGAATATCCTCGTCCCCCCCCATATCTCTCCTCCTCATAGCTCACCTCAGCCACCCAAGATAGCCCAGCCCATCTCCCTTCCCCCCCCTTCCCTCCACTCCCCCTTCTCTTCCCTCCCCTTCCCCTTCCTTTTCCTTCTCTCCCCTTTCCCTCATCCTCCTTCCCCTTCCCTTCCTCCTCCCCCTCCCACCCTCCTCCCTTTCTCCTATGCCCCTCCTTATCCTGCTCCTCCTTCCTCTCCCTCCTTCCCCCTTCCTCCATCCTCCCTCCCTCCCTCCCCACCCCATCCCTCCCTTCCTCCTCCCTCCCTCCCTCCCCCTCCCTTCCCTACCCCTCTTCCCCCTTCCTCCTTCCTCTCTCTCTCTCTTCCTTCCTCCCCTTCCTCCTTCCCTCCATCCTCCCTTCCTCTTCCCTCCTTCCCTTCCCCTTTTCCTTCTTTCCCTTCCCCATCCTCCTTCCTTCCTTTTCCTCCCTCTCCCCCTCCCTTTCACCTTCTCCCTTCTCTCCTATGCCCCTCCTTATCCTTACCTCCTTCCCCCTCCCTCCTCCCCCTTCCCCTCCATCCTTCCCCTCCCCCTCTTCCCCTTTCCCCCCTTTCCTCTTCCCTTCCTCCTCCCCTCCCTTCCTTCCTCCTCTCCTTCCTCCTTCCCTCCCTCCTTTCCTCCCTTTCCCTTCCTTCTCTCTCCTTCAATTTTCCTTCATCCTGTACCCTTCCCTCCCTCCTCCATCCTCCCTCACCTCTCCCCCTCTCTCTCCCTCCTCCTTCCATCTCTTTCCTCTCACTCCCCTCTTCCTTCCATCCTTCTTCCTTCCCTTCCTCTCCTTCCTCACCACTTCTTTCCTTCCCCTTCCCCCCCCCCTCCCCTCTCCTTCCTCAACCCTCCCACCCCCACCCCCTAAGAAGCAGCAGAAGAAGTTTAAAGTCCGGTCGGAATGCAGAAGCAAAGCCGAGCGCTGAATGGGCGGCTCACTTTATCATCAGCGACGTTAAAAGAAAAAAAGAAAAGAGAGAGAGAGAGAGAAAGAGAGAGAGGGGGAGGGAGGGAGAGAGAGGGAAAGAGAATGGAGGAGAGGAAAGGGGGAGAGAGAGAGAGAGTGAAATGGGGGGGGAGGGAGGAGAGAGAGGAGGGAGAGAGAGAGAGAGAGAGGGGGAAAGAGGAAGAGAGAGAGGGGGAGAGGAATGGGGGGGAAAAGGGAAAAAGGGAAAAAAGAAAAAAGAAAAAAAAAATATAGATAGAAAAGAAGAAAAGAAATAAAGAAAAAAAAAAGGAGGGGAAAAAAGAAGGAGAAAGAAAGAGAAGAGAAAGAAGAAAGAAGGGGGAAAAGGGAAATAAAGAAAGAAGAAAGAAGAAAAGAGAGAGAGGAAGGAGAGAAGAGGGGAGGAGAGAGAGAGAGAGAAGAAGAGAAAGAGAGAGAGAAGAAAAGAAGAAGGAGAGAGAAGAAGAAGAAAGAAGAAGAAGAAGAAGAAAAGAGAGAGAGAGGAAAGAGAGAGAGAGAGAGAAGAGAGAGAGAGGAAAGAAAGAAAAGAGAGAGAAAGAAGAAGAGAGAGAGGGAAAGAAAGAGAGAGAGGAAAAAAAAGAGAGAGAAAAAGAGAGAGAGAGAGAGAAAAAGGAGAGAGAGAGAGAGAGCGAAAGAAAGAA
>NW_027213709.1:65000-70000 GCF_042767895.1 Penaeus vannamei | reverse complement strand
GGTGGATGAGGGTGTTGGGGAGGTGAGATGAGTGTTGGGGAGGAGGAAGGAGGAGGGTGGAGGGGAGGAGATGCAGGGAAGGGAGGGGGTGTGGGGGGGCGATGGTGGAAGGTGGAGAGGAGAAGTGTGTGTGGAGGAGAGATAGAGTGGCTAAGGAGGAGGGAGGAATGGAGGTGGATAAGGGAGGAGGAGGGTGGAGGGGAGATAGGGTGTTTGGGAGGAGCGGAAAGGGAAGGGAGGGGTGGATGGGGGAAGGGGAGAAGGTGGAGAGTGGAGGAAGAGATGAGGGTGTTGGGAAGGGAAGAAGGTGGGGGGGGAAGGAGGAGGGGTGGAGGGGGGAGGGGAGGTGGAGGGGGAGGGAAGGAGGAGGGTGATGGGTGGTGGGGGATGTGGGTGCTGGGGAGGGAGGGAGGAGTTAAGGGGGGTGTTTGGGCGAAGATAGGATGTTGGGGAAGGGGGGGGGGTTAGAATAGAGGACGGATTGTGGAAATATCGGTTATTATCCTTGTTATTATTTCTTAAATCATCATTAGTACCATTGTTATTTTTGTCATCATTATCATTACCATTATCATTATCGTTATCATTATCATAATTACTATAATTATTCTTACAATTGTTCTTCTTCTTCTTCTTCTTATTATTATTATTATCATTATTATTTTTATTATTATCATGATTATTATCATTATCATCATTATCATTATTATTATTATCATTGCTATTATCATTATTATCATTATCATTATTGTAACTATTGTTATCGTAATTATTATTATTGTTATCATAATTATTATTATTGTTATCATCATCATCATTATCGTCATTATCATCAATATTGTTATCATCATCCTCATTATCAACGTCTTCACTATTATTACTATCATCATCATTTACAATAGTGAAGCATGCCTGTCTTTCATCACACAAAAGCGACCACATTTATGCAAATTACTCTGCAAACACTAATATTCATAGTAATATTACAAAGGCGCATAAGAGTGAAAGTAAGATTACTCACCAGCACAATACACACACAGATACACATACATACATAGGCACACATACATACGCATGCACACATACATATGCACGCACACATACATATGCACGCACATATACATACGCATGCTCACATACATACGCACGCACACACACACACACACACACACACACACACACACACACACACACACACACACACACACACACACACACACACACACACACACACACACACACACACGCACACACACACACACACACACACGCGCACACACACACACACACACACACACACACACACACACACACACACACCCACACACACGCAGAGACACACACACACACACACACACGCACACACACGCACACACACACACACGCACACACGGCCCATGTTGCTGTTGCATAATCTATTAAGTAATCTTCCTTGGTCATTGCCTCAAGTCTTCCTCCCAGACTCCATTTTCCTCAACACAAAGCATGTTCTCCTGTAATTTCCCTTTCCTCCTCCTCCTCCTTCCTCCTTTCTTTCTTCTCCTCCTCCTTCCTCCTTTCTTTCTTCACCTCTCTTTCCTCCTTCTTCTCCTCCTTCTTCAGCTCCCCTTCCTCCTTCTTCTCCTCCTCCTTCCTCCTTTTTTCTTCTCTCCTTCCTCCTTCTTCTCCTCCTTCTTCAGCTCTTCTTCCTTCTTCTTCTCCTCCTCCTTCCCCGTTTCCTTCTTCTTCTCTCCTTCCTCCTTCTTCTCCTTCTCCTTCCCCACTTCCTTTCTGCCTCTTTCACCTCTTCCTTTCTTCTTCTTCCCGACCCCCCCCCCCCTTCCTCTCTTCCGCTTTCATCTTCCCTTCCTCCTTCTTCTCCTCCTCCTTCCTCACTTCCTCTTCCTCCTCCTTCACTTCTCCCTCTCTTTTTCCCCGCTTCCTTTCCTCCTCCTCCTTCCCCCCATCCCTCTCTCCATGTCTCCTCCTCCTCCTCCTCCCTTCCTCTCTTCCACCTCCTCTCCTTCTTCTTCCCCTTCCTCTCTGCCTCCTCCTCCTTCCCCCTTCCCTCTACCTCCTCCTCCTCCTCCTCCTTCCTCTACCCCTTCCCCTCCCACCCTCCTTTCCCCTCTTCCTCACCCCCCCCTTCTTTCCAGTCGGAACAGTTAATAGGTCACGTGGTGGATAGGTCAGCGATCCACATTATCCACCCTGGTCCTGACGTCACTTCCGGTGATAGGGAGATGTCTCATTTATCAGTCCTTCTCTTGGCGGTGACTTCCTCTATCCCTTTCGTCCTCTGATTCTTATCCCCCTTCCTCTCTTCCTCCTCCTCCTCCTCCTGCTCCTCTGATTCTTACCCCCTTTCCTATCTTCGTCCTCCTCCTTGTCCTCCTCTGATTCTTATCTCCCTTTCCCTCTCTTCCTCCTCCTTTTCCTCCTTCTCCTCTTCTAATTCTTATCCCTCTTTCCTCTTTTACTCCTCCTCCTCCTCCTCTTCCTCAGCCTTCTCTAATTCTTACCCCCTTTTCCTCTCTTCCTCCTCCTCCTCTTCCTCCTTCTCTAATTCTTATCCCTCTTTCCTCTCTTCCTCCTCCTCCTCCTCTTCCTCCTTCTCTAATTCTTATCCCTCTCCTTCCTCTCTTCCTCCTCCTGCTCCTCCTCCTCCTTCTCTAATTCTTATCCCTGCTTTCCTCCTCTTCCTCTCCTCCTCCTCCTCCTCTCTAGTTCTTATCCCCCTTTCCTCTCTTCCTCCTCCTCCTCTTCTTCCTCTCTCTAATTCTTATCCCTCCTTCCTCTCTTCCTCCTCCTCCTCCTCCTCTTCCTCCTTCTCTAATTCTTTATCCCTCTTCCCTCTCCTTCCTCCTCCTCCTCTTCCTCCCTTCTCTATTCTTATCCCTCTTTCCTCTCTTACTCCTCCTCCTCCTCTTCCTCCTTCTCTAATTCTTATCCCCTTTTCCTCTCTTCCTCCTCCTACTCCCTCCTCTTCCTCCTTCTCTAATTCTTATCCCTCTTTCCTCCTCTTCCTCCTCCCCTCCTCCTCCTCTTCTTCCTTCTCTAATTCTTATCCCTCTTCCCTCTCTTCCTCCTCCTCCTCTTCCTCCTTCTCTATTCTTATCCCTCTTTCCTCTCTTCCTCCTCCTCCTCCTCTTCCTCCTTCTCTAATTCTTATCCCTCTTTCCTCTCTTCCTCCTCCTCCTCCTCCTCCTCCTCTTCTAATTCTCACCCTCGCGATCTCTTCCTCTAATGGAGGGGTGGGGGGGGAGGGGGGGTACAGAAACGTAAATATTTGTATTCTTGGAAATACACGAAAACGTTTAAATGTTTGTGCGTCTGTGTACTCTCTTTCACGTGTATTAAAAAGGAAGGGAGACATAAAAGGGAAATGAAAAGCATTTAGATGAACATACACAAACATAAATATATGTACATATATGTGTATATATATGTATATATATATATATATATATATATATATATATATATATATGTATATATATATATATATATGTATCTATATATATATATATATATATATATATATATATATATATATATATATATATATATATATATATATATCCATACATATATATGTACACACACACACACACACACACACACACACACGCACACACACACACACATACACACACGCAAACACACACGCACGCACACACACGCACACACACACACACACACACACACACACACACACACACACACACACACACACACACACACACACACACACACGCACACACACATACACACACACATATATATATATATATATATATATATATATATATATATATATATATATATGTATATATATATATGTATATATATATATATATATATATATATATATATATATATATATATATATATATATATATATATATATATATACCAACAATATATTCCCATTACAGCGACACCTCTCCTCCCTTCTCCCCTTCTCTCTCCTCTCCCCCTCCCCCCCGCGCAGCCACAACTCTCCCCCCCACCCCACCACCACCACCCCCACCACCAGCAGGTCTTCACAGCGCCGGCTGAGCGCGGGCGGGGAACAAGGTTTCGAGAGCGGGCGTGAGGCAGGCGCGGGCGTGAAAATATTGACACGTGACTGGTCGTAAAGAAACGTATCGGAGAAAATACGACTCGGTGGATTTCCAGGTTGTAATTCACAACTTGCGCCGCGACTTTGGGGAAGAAAAGTTGATGGGTTGGGGAGGGAGGGGGTGGGGGGAGGGGAAGGGGGAGTAGGGGGTTATAGGGGAGGTGGGGTGGGGGAGAGAGGGGAAGAGGGGGAGGGGGAGAAGGGAAGAGGGAAGGAAGGAGAGGAGGAAGAGAAAGGAAGGGGGAAGGGGAGGAAAGAAGAAAAGTTGATGGGGTGGGGAGGGAGGGGGGTGAAGGAAGGGGAGGAGGTGAGGAGGTGGGGGAAGGGGGTTGCGGGGTTGGGGAGGAAGAGGTGGGGTGGGGAGGAAGGGAAGAAGAGAGGAGGGGAAGGGAAGGGAAGGGGAGGAAGAAGAAAGTTGATGGGTTGGGAAGGGAGGGAAAGGGGGAAGAAAGTTGATGGGTTGGGGGAGGGAGGGTGGGGGGGGAGGGGAGTAGGGAGGTGGCGGGAGTGGGGGAGGGAGGGGAAGGGAAGAAAAAGTTGATGGGTTGGGAGGGAGGTGGGGGAAGGGGAGGTAGGAGTGGAGGTGAAGCGGAGGAAGGGAGGAAGGAAGAGGAGAAAGTTGATGGGTTGGGAGGGAGGGGAGTGAAGGAGGGAGGAAGGCGAGGGGAGGAATGAGGAAGAGTGAGGCAGGAGGGGTGAGGAGGAAGGAGGAAGGAAGAAAAGTTGATAGGTTGGGGAGGGAGAGGGGGTGGGAGGAGGGCGGGGTGGGGAGGAAAGAGGGAGGGGAGGGGGGGGGAGGGGGAAAGGGGAGGAGGAGAAAGGGGATGAGGGAGGAGGGGGAGTGGAGGAAGGAAGGGGGAGGAGGAGAAAGAGGGAGGAAGAGAGAGAGAGAGAG